>NW_020799101.1:46878304-46889661 GCF_003259725.1 Athene cunicularia
CGAGTAGGAAGGCGGAGCTGCTGTGAACGAAGGCAGCGGGGACTCAGAGTGGGCGGAGACCCGAGTGACGACGTCGCACGCCCCCACGTAAAAGAGCTTCCCCCAGGGAGCGCGAGCGACCAGGGCGTGGAGTGTCAGATGTGTGAGGCGCGGCAGTTCACGCAGTCAGGGCGCAGACGCTCTCCGGGTTCCTGAACTTATCCATGATAGCCCCTTTACGGTCCTCCACGAGTAGACCGAACCATGGTCTCCACTCACATCAAAATCACTGCCAGAAAGAACGTGGCAACCCAGACGGAGCTGCCACGCAAACATGCAGCAGCCCAGGTCCCAGGTGCAGGGAGTGCCTGGGCCTGTCGGTCCTGCCGGAGGGCAGCAGGGACAGCACCTGCGTGTGCTGTGATCAGCTGGGTGACCTGCTCACATGGTGGAGGGACTCAAAGCAGAGGTCACAAGATTAAGAAGTGTTAGGGAGTGTGAACAGGAAATTGACTGGTGGAGTAACGCTCTAGCACTCCTGAAGCAACAGGAGCTAATGGAAACTCCAAACGAGGCAGGTAATCCCTCATCCTCTTGCTATCAGGCAGAAGGAGGGGCACTAAGAGACGAGGGAGGCTGGAAACAGGTCCCTCCCTGCTCATGGAGGCAGGAAAATCCTCTCTCCACCTCCCTCACCCTCCATGGTGCCCCTTCACAATAGATTCAATGCCCTGGAACTTTTGAACAAAGAAGAGAAGGAGGATGAATATGAGACGAACAAAGAAGACCAAGGTCCACTAAGGCCAGGTCACTTCAGACCAGTGTTGGGAGATAATGGAGATAATGGACATGTGAGCAATCCTACACATGTGCACGCCTCGGCAAGGACATGACAAGGACATAGGACAAAGAACTCAGCAACCAACTCCAGGAGATGGGTTGGGCAGAGAAAGACATTGAGTGTGGCGCTTATTATCCAATCGTGAGAAGGCCTGAAGCACGTGGACAAAGCGAACTATCCAGTCATAAGGATTGCACCATGTAATGTTCGCATGCACAGGAGAAAGCTATAAAAGGGCTTGCTTACCTTCAATAAATTGGCATTGCTTGATCATACTGGTCATGTGCGTGTCTATGTCTCCCGCATCTGACGCCTGAACAGGGACCCTCAAGATTGGCACAAGTCTTTGCTGAGGACTCGATGGAGGTGCAATCGAGGGTGGAAAGCCGGTCAAAACTGATCCAGACCCTGACCTGGGGTCTGAAGGTGATAAACAGCGCTCTGTAATTTGGGTTGAAGATCCGCAAAAAGAAGCGGCGGCCGGGGAGGAATGGGGTCTGTTCTCGGCAGGGACGAGCAAGCAGTGGTGAAAGTCCTCCAAGATATCCTCTCCATGAGAGGCATAAAATACAGTAAGTCCACCCTAAAAGGCTTGGTGAAATGGAGCTGGAAAAAATGACTTATCTCCAGTGCAGGTATCTACCTGGGAATCCATAGGAAAAAAGCTTTGGGACGTGACCAGTGAGGGGGGAAGGTCGGCAGAAGAAGTGAGTGATTATCCCGTGCTCTGGATGCTGATCCGTGAGACAGTAGAGCGACAACCGCGCGGCTGGTGACCACGTGGCTGGCGACCGTGTGGCTGGTACTTCCGCCTTTGCAGCTGTAGAAGCGGCTTCTGGCTCTGATATGCCGCCTCCGATGCCTTCACCGCTGGCAGATCCCATCGCGTTAGGTCAGCTGAAAAACCCGTTTGCTTCATCGGTCGCGCTGGCGGGGCCACGGCGGGCAACAGGGGTTAGACCGGGAGCTGCGCAGGCGGGAGCGGGAGATGCCAGAAGTGCGCCTGGTGCCGTGCGAGAGGAGAGTGAGGGGAGAGCGGGGGGCATCACCGGAGCCCAGCGGTGGGCAGAGTGCGGATGGGAACGTGGGCAGAACCGACGTACCGCCGCCTGCGCCTTCCTCGCAGGGAGAGAAAACCCCCACCTCAGAAGTCGGTGTTTCAAACGAAGAAACATCACTCTTGCAACTTGTAGACAAGCTTGAAAAACTGGCTGCAACACAGGAGGAGAAGATGAAGCACAGATCGTGTACCTTTTCATCTGGCAAGCAACTGCAACCGTCTGCTCCTGACCCGCCACCTGAGTATTCAGTTCCAGTACCTGCTTCTAATCCATTCTTGTTATCATCACAGGCGGAGGCTGCGCTTCCTTCGTCTCACCCTACAACTTCACATCTTTTTTCTTCACAGGTGCAGAGTGCCTCTGTGGCCACACGCTGATGGAAAGGGATTATTAGAGATGCTATAATGGAGGGGTCTTTTATTCCTGAAAGCGTACAAGTGTTTCCTGTTTCTATTAATAGTGTTAGTGGTACTAATGAATGGGATCCTTTAGATTGGAAATTGCTTGAAAAGGCTAGAGCTTCAGTAATGCAAAATGGTCTTATTAATTATATTTTTTCATCATCACTGTTAATTCAAAAAGATATTGATCAAATAGCAGCAGTTATATTAACTCCATCTCAAAAAATGTTGTTTGAAAGTGCATGGACTAAATTAGCTAATAATGAGCAAGCTCAGCCACGACCACAAGGCAATCCAATTTATCTCCTTCAAGCGCAAATGTTGTTAGGTACAGGACCTGTTGCAACAGTAGATCTAAAATTCCGTTTCTCTAATGAAGTGTTGCAACTATGGCAGTCCCTAGTTTGTCAAGCCCTAATGTCTGTGCCTAATACAGAAGGGAAACTGTTGCAACAACTAGTTCACACTCTTGAACAGAGAAGCCTTGTCTACTTTATTACTCACATCAGAAGTCACCAATCCAAAGAAGGATTAGGGTATGGAAATGAAGTAGCTGATCAATTGGTTGCTCCAACCTGGTCTGGGCCCTCTCCAAATTTGTTTGCACAAGCTAGAGAATCTCACAATTTTTTGCATCAGTCAGCAAAAAATGTTGCATAAACAATTTAAAATTCCTCTTGCTGATGCGAAGGGCATTGTTGCCTCTTGCCCATCCTGTCAAAAAGGAGGGTGTGGCCTGGGAACAGGAGTTAACCCACAGGGCCTATCACCTTTGTAATTATGGCAAATGGATGTCACTCACATAGCAGAATTTGGTAGGTTGAAATATGTACACGTTGTTATTGATACCTTTTCTCCATGACTATTTGGGCTACAGCTCAAGCTGGAGAGACAGCTAAACATGTTGAAAAACACTTACATATTTCTGTTGCTGTACTTGGAGTGCCAAGAAAGATCAAAACAGACAATGATCCAGCATATATTTCTGGACGCTTCTAACACTTCTGTATCTTATGGTGCATTAAACACTGCCCAGGAATTCCACACTCTCCCACTGGACAGGTGATCATCAAACTGGCCCATCAAACTCTGAAGCAAATGCTTCAAAAACAAAAAGGGGGAATGTCAGGTATGATGCCACGTGAATGGTTAAATAAAGTTTTATGTTTTAAATTTTTTGAGGCTTACAGGAGAACGTCAGGAACCACCAATGATGATTCACAGTTTAGCAATAAAAGGTGATGCTGAACAATCTATGGGCACACAACAACTGTTAGTTATGTTTAAAAACTTAAATACTGCTCAATGGGAAGGACCTGTTAAAGTACAATTAACAGGCAGAGGTTATATGTGTGTGCTTACAGGTCATGGCTTATGGTGGGTTCCATCTCGCTGGGTGAGGCCTTGGAAAGAAGGTCAAGCTCACAATCCTAAACCTTGCAATGATTCTCACAGTCATTAATACTCATACTTTCTGAATGTGTTTATTGAAATCCCTTCCAAACCAGTAGGGGCCCAAGTTACATAGGAAAGTTAATTATGTTTACAGGATAGTTGAAGAAGTTGTTACAAGGGGGAATTGTTGCAATTGTTATGTTTGTTATTATCTTGCCATGCTTAGTTTGTTATATTAACGATTGTTGCAAAAAAGCCTGCAAGGAATGTGGATTGCTCAAAAACAAAAAGAGGGATATGTTGGGAGATAATGGACATGTGAGCAATCCTACACATGTGCACGCCTCGGCAAGGACATGACAAGGACATAGGACAAAGAACTCAGCAACCAACTCCAGGAGATGGGTTGGGCGGAGAAAGACATTGAGTGTGGCGCTTGTTATCCAATCGTGAGAAGGCTTGAAGCGCATGGACAAAGCTAACCGTCCAATCATAAGGAATGTACCACGAACCGTTCACGTGCACAGGAGAAAGCTATAAAAGGGCTTTCTTACTTTCAATAAATGGGCATTGCTTGATCATACTGGTCGTATGCATGTCCATATCTCCCGCAGACCAGGTATTAAAACCAGCTCTGAAAAGAACCCCAGAAGACTCATTGCAGTGTGTGACTCCATTCTGAGGGCGGTCGAAGGCCCCATTTGCAGACTAGACCCACTTTATAGGGAAGTCTGCTGCTTCCCTGGGGCCCTCATCAATGACCTCACAGCAACACTCCCTACCCTAGTGAGGCTGAAGGATTACTACCCTCTCTTGGTTTTTCAGGTAGGTAGTGATGACATCACCAGGAGAATACCTAAAGCAATTAAGAGAGATTTTAGGTCCCTGGGAAACCTGCTTAAGGGTTCAGGGGCACAAATTGTGTTCTCCTCCATCCCTATGGTTGGGGGGGATGGATGAAAAAGATTACAGGAAAATTCAGCAGATGAATGGGTGGCTCCAAGACTGGTGTTACCATCAGGGCTTTGGATTCTTCAATCATGGGTTGGTATACAGGGCACCTGATCTTTTGACATTAGACAGGATGCACCTGTCCCGGAGAGGGAAGAGGATCTTGGGGCAGGAGATAGCTGCGCTCATTGACAGAGCTTTAAACTAGATTTGAAGGGGGAAGGGGGCAAAACATCAGCCCATCTGAAGTGCCTGTATACCAATGTACACAGCATGGGTAACAAATAGGAGGAGTTTGTAGCCATGATGAAAGAGGAAAATTACGATGTTGTTGCTATTACAGAAACATGGTGGGATGTCTCCCATGACTGGAGTGTGCCAACTCATGGCTACAAGCTCTTTAGGAGGGACAGACAGGGAAGGAGAGGTGGTGGAGTGGCTCTGTATGTTAAGGACAGTTATGATTGCTTCGAGTACAGGTGTAGTGAAGACAGGGTTAAGTGCCTTTGTTTTAGAATCAAGGGGAAGGCCAACAGGGCAGATGTTGCAGTGGGAGTTTACTATAGACCACCCAACCAGGACAGAGAGATGGACAAGATATTTTATAGGCACTTAGGTGAAATCTCATGATAGCTTGCCCTTGTTCTTGTGAGCGACTTTAACTTCCCAGACATCTGCTGGAAATACAACACAGCAGAATGAGACCAGTCCCGGAGATTCCTAGAATGTGTGGGAGACAACTTCCTGACACAACTGGTGAATAAACCGACCAGAGAAGCTGCCCTACTGGATCTCCTCTTTGTGAAAAGAGAAGGGCTGGTGGATGACATGGAGGTTGGAGGCAAACTAGGGCACAGCAATCATCAAATATCAGAGTTCTTTATTAGAGAGGTCAGGAGAGAGCTAAGCAGGACTGACATCATGGACTTCAGAAGGGCTCTTTGTCTTGTTTAGGCACCTGCTTGAAAGGATCCACTGGGAGACTCCCCTAAAGGGTATAGGGGCCCAGAAAGGCTGAGCGCTCTTTAAGAAGGAAGGGTTAATGGCTCAGGAGCAGGGGGTCCCCAGGTGCTCTAAGAGAAGCCGATGCCAGAGAATATCACCCTGGCTGAACAGGGAGCTTTGGCTGCAACTCAGGGAGAAAAGGATTTTACAGCCTTTGGAAGAAGGGGCTAGCCACACACAGTGATTAGAAAGAGGCTGTGAGGCTATGCAGGGTGGAAATCAGAAGGGCTAAAGCGTAACTGGAAATTAATTTGGCCTCTGCAATCAAGGATAACAAGAAATGTTTCTATGTCAGTAGCAAAAGAAAGTCCAGGGAGAGTCTCCAATCCCCTGCTAGATGCAGGAGGAAATTTGGTAACAAGCAACAATGAGAAGGCTGAGGTGCTTAATGCCTTCTTTGCCTCAGTCTTTAATAGCAAGGTTAGCTGTATTGATGAAATCCAGCCTCCACAGCCTGAATACAGAGACTGGGAGAATGACCCCCCAACAATCCAGGAGACAGTCCATGACCTACTGCATCACATAGACATACACAAGTCTATGGGACCAGATGGGATACACCTGAGAATGCTGAAAGAGCTGGCTAGGTGCTCATCAGGCCAATTTATATCATTTACCAGCAGTCCTGGCTGACCGGGGAGGTCCTGACTGACTGGAAATTTGCCAATGTGATGCCCATCTATAAGAAGGGTCAGAAGGATGATCTGGCATTATTCTGGCAAAAATGGCTGCTCAAGGTTTGGACAATCAGACACTTCACTGGGTAAAAAACTGTCTGGATGGCCGGGCCCAGAGAGTTGTGGTAAACGGAGTTAAATCCAGTTGGCGGCCGGTCACGAGTGGTGTCCCCCAGGGCTCGGTTTTGGGGTCACTCCTGTTTAACATCTTTATTGATGATCTAGATGAGGGGATCGAGTGCACCCTCAGTCAGTTTGCAGATGACACCCAGTTGGGTGGGAGAGTTGATCTGCTCGAGGGTACGGAGGCTCTGCAGAGAGACCTGGACAGGCTGGAGCCATGGGCTGAGGCCAACTGGAGGAGTTTCCATAAGGCCAAATGCCGGGGACTGCCCTTGGGCTACAACAACCCCCAGCAGCACTACAGGCTTGGGGAGGAGTGGCTGGAGAGCTGCCAGTCAGAGAGGGACCTGGGGGTGCTGATTGACAGCCAGCTGAACAGGATCCAGCAGTGTGCCCAGGTGGCCAAGAAGGCCAATGGCATCCTGGCTTGTGTCAGCAATAGCGTGGCCAGCAGGGACAGGGAAGGGATCTTGCCCCTGTACTCGGCACTGGTGAGACCGCACCTCGATTCCTGTGTTCAGTTTTGGGCCCCTCACTACAAAAAGGACATAGAGTTACTTGAACGTGTCCAGAGAAGGGCTACAAAGCTGGTGAGGTGTCTGGAACACATGTCCTATGAGGAGCGGCTGAGGGAACTGGGGGTGTTTAGTCTGGAGACGAGGAGGCTGAGGGGAGACCTTATCACCCTCTACAACTACCTGAAAGGAAGCTGCAGAGAGCTGGGTTTGAGCCTCTTTAGCCTAGCAGAAAACGACAGGACAAGAGTGAATGGCCTCAAGTTGCACCAGGGAAAGTTCAGACTAGATATTTGGAAGCATTTCTTTACAGAAGGGGTTGTTTAGGCATTGGAATGGGCTGCCCAGGGAAGTGGTGGAATCCCCATCCCTGGAGGTTTTCAAGAGTAGGGTTGATTTGGAGCTTAAGGATATGCTGTAGGTTGGAACTGTGCTAGGCAAACGGTTGGGCTAGATGATCTCCAGGGTCCTTTCCAACCTAGATGATTCTATGATTCTGTGAATTTGTAGGATAAAATGCTATCAAAGAGAAATTGACACTAGGAATTTAATTGCTAACATCTCTGCACACATGTACCATGCTATCAAACTTTACAACAAAGAGAATGCTGAAACCTTTTTTTAAACTACAACTTAAAAGATGAATCCTCAGATCTGGTTGTCAAATATGTTATCACAATAGTCAAAAAAAAAAAAACAACCCTGGTGCCAAATCCTGTAGCTAGTGTTAGCTGAGACACTGACAACCCAGCTGAAAAAGAGTGAAACAGGATACAATGAAGATAGATAAACATCCCACTTTCTGAAGTCACATATCCTTATATGGGACCTTATCTGAGGTCTGTTCCCACTGAGACCTCATCTAGGCCTTGGCTTGAGCTAAGCAGTGACTGAACTTTCAGGTAGTAAAAGGAAGTGAGAACTGAAGTGTTCTTCACCTAGTATGATTAAAGGAGTCTTAGGAAATCATTCCTCTAAGACTGGAAAGAGTGAAGAAAACAAAAAGAACAGACACAAGCATGTTATCACATGAAAAATGAATAACATCACTGTGTGAGTAACCAAAACTGTTTCAGCAAATAGTAAAGGGGGCGGGGGGGGGGAGTTTGAAGGTTCAGGAATTTGGTCAAATGCTTTCAGTGGAAAACCAGAACAAGCACTGGAAGGAAGTGAAACATTTAAAACAATTGTGATTGTATATTAATATTAAATACTATATTGTTTATATACATATATGTGTTTATGTATAGATATATAAACAACATTATAAGGGGGCTTATAAGAAAGGTGGAGAGATATTTTTTACCAAAGCCTGTAGTGACAAGACAAGGAGCAACTGTTTTAAACTGAGTTACGGTAGATTTAGACGGGATATAAGGAAGATATTTTTTACGATAGGAGTGGTGAAACACTGGAACAGGTTGCCCAGACTTGTAGGCGCTCCATCACTGGAAACATTCAAGGTTGGATGGGATTTTGAGCAACCTGAAATCACCTAACCTTTTCTTTTGACAATTTCTAAAACAAACAAACAAAAATCTTCCTCTATTTCAAGATGTTTTTTGTTTTGTTTTGTTTAAACACTGATCAAAATACTCTTTAAAATTAAAGTAATATGAGAATTTATTAATTGAGCTATCATTTTCAGGTGAACAGAATTTGGGAGTGGGACATAGTAGGGGAGATTATGAAAGAAAAACTAAGAAAAACCTATTTCAGTTCAACATAATTCAGGTTTAACTACTGAAATAGAATTCTGTTATTTACCTACATTTATATTAAAGAGAAACTTCTGGTATCATCAGCACATTGCAGGAATACTTATTTCCCCAAAGCAGGGCTAATGGACCTGGAGACAGTACAATGCTGACAAGTCTAGAAATAGAGCCTAGTTCTTGGGCACAAATTCAGGAATCTCTGTATAAAAATACTGAAGGTCACAAACTGTTGATATCACAGTGACTTCATGATACCATAGTTACTGAGTATAGTTGTAAGATTCTAAATGATGTTTCAGTACTTTAGGTTTTACTTCATTGTGTCTTGCATTAGCTGAGACTTATTCCAATATTCTTCTATTGAAAAAAAAAAGTGTTTCTTTTGAATCCAAGTATTATTTATTGGCTGTCTGGAAAGTAATTGCCAATTTCAACCTCTATGTTTGAAGTGGCATATCTCAGCTCAGACTAAAATTTATTAATCGAAATAAAAACCATTAGAATCAACACATTTTTGCCAGTGAGAAACAAGCATATTTATTCCGGTTGCATAAAACTCTGGACTTCTGGAGGCAATGAAGTCATCGAAGGCAGTTTCAGCCTCCCCTTGGTTTCTGAAGCATCTCCCACACAGGAAGCTTACAAGATGCTTGAAGAAGTGCTAGTCGGTGGGTGAGAGGCCTGATGAGTATGATGGATGAGGCAGAATTTTGTAGCCCAGCTCGCTCAACAGTTGCAGCGTTGAAAGTGCAACATGTGGCCGCGCGTTATCATGAAGGATTGGACCCTTTCTGTTGACCAGTGCTGGGTGCAGCCATTGAAGTTTCTGGTGCATTTCATTGATTTTCTGGACGTACTTCTCCGCCATGATCATTTCACCTGGATTCAGGAAGCTGTGATGGACCAGACAGTCAGCATGACCTTCTTTTGGTGCAGATTCGGCTTTGGGAAGTGCTGTGGAGCTTCATCGCGGTTCAACCACTGAACTGATTGTCACCAGTTATTGTAGAGCATCCATTTCTCGTCACACATCACAATATGGTTGAGAAACAGGTCATTATGATTGCAAAGAAGAAGCGCCGATGACACTTCAAAATGGTGATTTCTGTGATTCTCATTCATTTTTTGTGGCACCCATTTGTCGAACTTCTTCAAATTTCCAATCTTCTTCAGATGTTCAGAAACAGTTGATATGCTTACCCCAAGTTCTTTTGCAAGTTCTTGAACAGTTGTGCGTGTATCTGCTTCCACCAGATAGCAGAAGGATGTCCGCAACCTTCTTGATCTTCAAGGTCAAAATCACCATGTCAAAATTTTTGGAACCAAAGTCACACTGTCCGTTTGTTAACACTTCCCTGGCCATATACCTCATTGATGTTTCAAGCAGCTTGCACTGCATTATGTCCAAGTTTGAACTCGTAGAAGTAGATCTGTCGAAATTGTTTTGACATCAGAACTTCAAACCTCCAATATTTGTCAAAAATGCAGTTTATATTATAATTTAATTATACAGCGTGAAAGTTCGTAACATGAACTTTTCACAAATATATAACAGTACATCAGTTAAGAAGGCACTATTCCTGAATCATATACAATGAAAATCACATTACAAAACAGAAATTAATTTCCGAACAGCCTATCTAGTTCACCCCTGGATTTTCATATATTTCAAATATATTAAAAAGGATGTTGTAAAGAGACAGGTGCATTATTTTAACATTATATTCACTGCACAATGTGATTAATAACCAAAGTAATTCAGGCCAATTTTAGCTGTAAAGGAAACAAACCAAGAGTATCAGGCAATATGTGTAGATAGGCTTTTCTTTTTCCAAATTAGTTTTTCTAATAGTACCCCATGTGTATATTCTGCAGTAAAAATTATTTTTTCTTTTAACTGTTCTTCATATTTGAGAGTTTTTACAGTATTCCAAAAGAAAGTTAAGGATTGTTTGATGTATATCTTCTTTCGATAACATTGTACAGTGTGGAGAATTTACGGATGTAAATCCCATTATCACTACACATTCAAATTTACTATGTGTCGGTAGGCACTCTTACACATCAACTTTTACAGTCCTTTGGTTTTGCCTGATTTTACCACAGGTTTTATGATATCATCCTTAATCCTCTAATTGAAACAAATTTGATGGAGATTGCAAGTGTGTATTACTCTACTATAAAACAGTTGGAGTCAAATCAACCATTTAACCAAATTAAATTTTTAGTTCTGAAATACAACTTTATTTTGAAATTAAAATACTTCTTTCATCAGTTATTACAATGAAATGGAATAAATATCTAAAAATATATTTTTTTAGGAGTTGAGCATTCATCCCTGGCTAGTTTTATTTGCATTAATTTGCTGGCAACTCAAGCAAGAAAACAATAATAAAAATTCCCTGAAATTCCATTCATGAACTAATTTCCAAAGGGATAAGAAGTTGTCCCTGCTGAAGTACATCATGTCTGATGTTTCTCTGACCTGAGGCTACACTGAGACCAGCCTTTGTCCAGCCATGTGTAAATTCTTCTCATGAAAGGTGATGTTATAAATGCAGGATGGATACATCTGATTGTCTAACACGATTTTGGCAGAGCAGCATGTGTTTCTCATTTCCTTCCTGCCTTACATTTTTTACTGTCTCTTAAACAGCTTGTATCAGAAAACCTTGATCAGAAATTCAGCTT
>NW_020799102.1:0-2248 GCF_003259725.1 Athene cunicularia
GTGCAGTGCCATGGGGGGCTCTGCCGTGGGGACACGTTGTCACGGGGGGCTCTGTCGTGGGGCTCAGTGCCATGGGGCCCATATGTCATGAAGGGATCTACCACGGGTCATGGTTCTATGGGGCCACATGACACGGCACCACATCCAGGGAAGGGACCTGCCCCGGGGGTGGCCACGGTGCCTTGGGGGATGCCCCCACCCCAACACCTGATGGGTTCCATGTGCTGGCGTGTCCCCGCGTGTCCCCGTGTGTGCGGGCAGAGCTGTTGGATGCCTTCAAGGAGTTCGACACGGACCAGGATGGGTACATCAGCTACAAGGACCTGGGCGCCTGCATGCGCACCCTGGGGTACATGCCCACCGAGATGGAGCTCATTGAGATCTCCCAGCACGTCAAGATGAGGAGTGAGCATGGGGCCGGCTTGCCGTGGGGCTGGGGAGGGGGTCCCAGGGGCAGGGAATGGGGCATGGGGCACTGAAGTTGTCCCTTTCTTACGGGCAGTGGGTGGCCGTGTGGACTTCGAGGACTTTGTGCAGATGATGGGGCCGAAGATGCGGGAGGAGACGGCCCACATGGTGGGCGTGAGGGAGCTCAAGATCGCCTTCCGGGAGGTATGGCCACCGCAACGGGAGACCGCGATGTCCCCCACAGGGAACAGCAACCCTGGAAAGACTGTGGTGGGGACAGTGACCATGGGGTGACCACAGGCATGGAGGGGATGATGGTCATGGGGAGAACATGGGGTGACCATGACCATGGGAGGGGAACAATGACCATGAGGGTGACCACAGGCATGGAGGGGACAATGGCCATGGTGAGACCAGAGGGTGACCATGGCCATGGGGAACAATGACCATGGGGTGACCCAAGGCATCAAGGAGACAATGGCCATGGGGAGACCATGGGGGAGACAGTGACCATGGCGGATGGTCATCATGGGGTTGACCACAGGCATGGAGGGGACGATGGCCATGAGAAGACCAGGGACTGACCATGACCATGGGGAACAATGACCATGAGGGTGACCACAGGCACGGAGGGGATGGTGACCCCCAAGAAGAGCATGGGGTGACTGTGGCCCTGGAGGGAGGGTGGTGAGGCCGGTGGGGAAGGTAATGGTGACCCCCAACCTGCGGGCGCCGCAGTTTGACATGAACGGGGACGGGGAGATCAGCAGCGCCGAGATGCGGGAGGCCATCGCAGCGCTGCTGGGGGAGCAGCTGAAGGCGCAGGAAGTGAACGAGATCCTGCAGGATTTGGACCTCAACGGGGACGGGCACTTGGACTTCGATGGTGAGGGACTCCCACTCCCCTGCAGCCCCCCCCCGCTGCTGCCCCATGGCACATGGGCTGAGAAGGGTGGCCCAGCTCTGGGTCCCCTGACACCCTCCTCCCTTGCCCCACAGAGTTCGTTATGATGCTGTCAACCCGGTAATGACGCCTCAGGGCGGGAGGGGACACCCCCCTGCACCCCCCACCCCCCATCTGGATCCTTGTCAGGCACTCCCTACTTGGTTGACCAGCCCAACCTCACTGCCCGCATTAGGGTTCAGAGTGAACAGCTGGAGCTGAGCCCATATCTGGAAATGGGGCAAACTCGAGCCCTCTGACCCCAACAGCCCCCCGGGGGTGGCGGCAGGGCCGAGGGGGGGCTGGGGGACCCAATAAACCCCCTTGATCCGAGCGGGAGGTGAGTGTCTGTTGGTCATTTGGAGGGGACATGGGACATGGGGTGGGACCGTCCCCAGCCCCTGCCCACGCCAAGCTCCGGGGGAGGGCAGTCGTGGGGAGCCGGGGGGGACACAGACCAGTGCCTGGGGGACAGGAGGCTCCCACGGGGAGGCAGGGACAGCGACTGCTCCTCCCCAGGGTGTGCTGGGCCACAGCAGCTGTGCAGCAGCCCTGGGGATGGGCAGGGTGCGGGCAGGCGCATGCTGGGTGCCTGCTCTGCACTCCTGCAGGCAGGCAGCACCCGGGGAGCCTGCTGGGGACAGGTAGGGCTCAAGAGAGACGGGCAGGGCCCGGGGTACAGGAAGGGCTCAAGGAATACAGGCAGGGCCTGAGGTACAGGCAGGGCTCAGGGGTACAGGCAGGGATCAGCGGTACAGGCAGGGCTCAGGGGTACAGGCAGGGCCTGGGATACAGGCAGTGCTCAGCGGTACAGGCAGGGCTCAGCGGTACAGGCAGGGCTCAGGGGTACAGGCAGGGCTCAGCGGTACAGGCAGGGCTCAGCGGTACAGGCAGGGC
>NW_020799102.1:4030-6818 GCF_003259725.1 Athene cunicularia
CCCCCCCCCAACAACAACATGGGCTTAGAAAATATCCGGGCACAAGGTCCAGTCCTGCTTCTCCTTGCTCTCCCAGTAGCCACCCTTGTAGATGTGTGCCAGCTCCTGAGTGACCGGGTCCTTCTTGCGCTCGAACCACAGCGGTTTGTAAGGGTCGTAGGGGGTTCCTGGGGGGGGAGCAGGGAGTTGGAGTGAGGGCTGTGGGGTCACACAGACAGGGGACAAAAAGTCCCTTTGTTCTTACCGTCCTCAGTGGCTCTGGCGGCCTCGGCCTCGCGTCTCTTGCGGGAGAGACGTTGTTTCTCCTCCAGTCGCTGTTTCTCGGCGTTGGCCTCGTCCCAGCGGCCGTTCTCCATCAGGCGCTGGTCAGGACGGCGGCGGCTGTCGGTGGGCGCTGTGCCGCTCTCCGGGGCGTTCAAAGTCAAGGCCAGCTCCGAAAAGTAGTACATGTTCTCTGCGTATTTCCTACAGGAAGGGAAAAGACCCATCTTCAATCCTCTTCGCTCCCTCCCGCAGCTTGTAGGGGGCGTTTTGTCCCCTCGTCCCCCACTCACGGGAGCGGGTTTCTCTTCCACAGCAGCACCCGGCTGTCCTCGGCCTCGTGGGCTCGCTGCCGTCCCTCTACTCCGTTGTCCCCAGGGCCCAGCATCACCTTGTAACAGTCCATTTTTTCATCCCAAGTGCCCAGCAGGACAAAATGCACCTTCCCCGTGGGGTCTGTCACCTCCCCAGTGACCTGGCGAGATAGGAAAGAGCCTGAATGGGGACACCAGGGACTCACAAGCACCCCAGCGCATCCCTGTGCCACCCTGGTGTCCTCACCTTCCTTGCCACGTCCCGCGAGAAGTAGCTGTAAGGAACAAACTTGAGGTTGCACTTGTCACCCGTTTTGTGGTTGACGATCTCAATTTCACCCGACTGCGGAGGGAAGGAGATGACAGTCAGATCCTGGTGGCAGGAGGAAACTGAAGCACAGGGCTGGAAGGGGGATCCATGCCTCCGTGCTTGGGCATTTGACCCACCTGGTCTATCCAGAGCTTGCCCACGATGATGTTGTGCACGGTGGTGGTGACTTTCTTCCACGTGTAGTGGTTGCCAGAGGAATGGAAGACGCAGTGGATGGTACCTGAGGAGGGAAAGTTGTGCCAGGAACTGCCCCCTCAAGTCTGCTTGGCCCACAGGACACTTGGGTGGGTCCCCAAACCTGTCCCCAGCACAGAATCCACCCTCTCCACAGCCACGGAGCTCACCCAGAGGCATGATGGAGAGGTATTTTCCTCGAAATTTGCTGGTGATTTTAATTTCCTGACGAAGCGTCCAGCCGTGCTTGGAGTCAGCATGGTGGGCAGCAGCTGGCGGGTGGTGGCTTACCTGGCCGGGAGGAGAGGGGACAAATCAGCACCCATCACCCCCAGTGGGCCCGGGGAGGGCCTTGAAAAGCAGGACTGGCAGTACCTGCTCACAGAGGGAGCGATAGCCGTTCTCCTCCAAGCGATCCAGCTCAAAGGTCTCCCCCAGGAGAGGGTTGAAGGGTTTGCTGGTGCGGAAGACGGTGGTGGAGTAGGACGAGACGGTGAAGGCAGCCACGTAGCACAACTGTTCCAGCGAACTCTCGCACTTGGCTGCACGGTCGAGCAGCTCGTGGTACTCCAGGTCCTCAGTCAAGCGCTGCAGCATGGACAGAGGCTCGTTGAAGTTCACCTAAAAGGGAGTGAGAGGTAAGAAAGGGGGTTCTGGGGGTGCCCTGTGTTCACCCGCCGGCTGTATCCCCACTCACCGGCATGGGGATCTTGGACAACTCCTTCCCAATGCAATTTTTCATGATGCTCCAGAGGTTGAGGCTGTAGTTGGGTTTGTAAGGGATGCGGGTTCTCTTCTCTTTCTTGGTGTCTTCTACCTGGTGCTTGTACTGGGGACCAGACAAAAGCTGCTGTGAGCCCCACCAAACGATCCTCTGGGAAGCGGGGCACCCCCAGCCCAACTCTGCTCCTCCAAAAGTTCCAGCACACATCGTCCTACCTGCTCATCCAGGCTGATGTCGCTGCTAGTGCCGCTGATGTTGCTGCCTGTGCGCCTTGGGAGGGCGGGGGGGTGAAGGAGAAGGGCAGAATCAGTCCTGAGTGGGGTGCGGGGGGCAGGAGGGCAGCCCCACACCCCAGCACTCACTTATGGCCCATGCTCTCTGGCATGGTGATGATCTCTGGGGCGTCAAAAAACTCATTGTCATCATCCTCGTCGCTCAGGTCCCCTTTGGCAGGACAACAAGGATCTGGGGAGGGGGCAGGGGGGGAAATTAGGTGCTGCAGCTGCTCAGCGGCGCAGGATAGACCCAACAGACCTATCGCTTGGGGTCGGTGATGTGAAGGACGCTGAGCTCGCCTTAGGATGGGACTAAAAGCTGCTGCCGGCTTTCCCTATTCCCACCCTGCCCAGTCAGCTCCATCTCCCACCATCACCTCTCAACCAGGCCCCCAGCTCCACCCCAGCACGCGACGCGGGGGCCACAGGTGGCCCCAGGGGTACCTTTGGCGGAGCCACCGGTGCCAGGCGAGCTGGCGGGGAGGACGGTAGCGCCACGGAAAGCTCTCTCCAGGTGGTTGTGTTGCTTGGCCAACTGCTCCAGCGTCTCCTCCAGCCGGATGCGCTGGTCCCGTTCGTGCTGCAGCGATTTCTGCCACTTCTTGCTGTGGGTCTGGGCCAGCATCAAAAAATCCCGGCAAGCCTGCTCCAAGGTGACGCCACATCAGCTCACGGTGTGTTTGCAGTGGGTCAGAGCCCCCCCCCCCCC
>NW_020799102.1:6868-8976 GCF_003259725.1 Athene cunicularia
GCCCCCTCCCCAATATGCCCCGCGGGGAGCAGACTCACGTTGATCATGGCGTTGGAGGTGATGCGGAAGAGGGTAGCTCGTTCATTGACCTGTTTGATCTTCTCGGTGCTCTCGGCTGGTAGCCGGAGGGTCTCCAGCTCGCTGAGGGAGCGCTGCAGGGCCGTGCCATGCTTGGCGATGAGGTCGTTGCAGGTGCTCAGATCCTCCACTTTGCTGGAGAGGGTGCGTAGCGTGTTCTGCAGCTCTGTCTTGTCTGTCTGCGACACCGACTCGTCGCCAGAGTCATCTGTCAGCGGGAAGGGTGTTAATGTGGCCTCAGGAGGCCTCTTGTTGATGGGGAAGAAGGAGAAACACCAGCCCTCTGAGTCGCACCGGGCTCTGACCACGGGGCTGCTGCAGAAAACTGCCCCCCTGCCCCCAAAATCCCTGAAGACTGGGAGCCACAGACGGGGCGTGCGCTCCTGGCCACTGGCACAGCATCCTGGACAGTAATATCGTGGCAGGGAACGACAGCTCGGAGCAGATGGCCGACCTCTTGGCACACGAGTAGTCACACTAGCCAGGAAGCGCGTGCCAGGCTGCTGGAGGCTCCTCGAGCAGGGCAGCAGGGAAGCTGGCACGGCTGCAGCAGGCAGGACAGCGCCACCGAGCTCACACAGGGACAACCCCTTTCCAAACCCAGCTCGGGGAGCAGCTGCCAGCACCCCCAGTTATGTGCTGCAACACTGTCCCTGCACAGCACCCCAGTGGGGCAGGGGAGATGGACGGGGAAAAGCCAGTGGTATTTCTGGCCAAAGGTGTTTGGGAAAAGGGAGGGGATATGGGGTCATGTTCTGGGGCGGGGGGGACAAAAAAGCCCCTGGGCTTGAGGAGCGGGTGTAGCAGGGGCCTGAAGAAACACACACTGGCTGCAAGGGCCGTACCTGACTCCTCCAGCATTTTGACAGCTTTAGCCTTGGCCAGCTCGAGGGCGGTGACCCAGCGTTGCCGTTCCACCTCGGAGCTGGCCTTCAGGTGGTAGGTCTGGGCCCCGCCATTGGAGATGATAAAGTTGCAGGAATCCTCCACCGTGATGTTGGCCGTGGCTAGGTTGATGGTGCCACGGCAGGTGTGTCGCATCTCTGCCTTGGATCTGTGCAGGGAGGCAGGAGAGGGTGGAAACACGGTGAGGCTAGAGGCAAGAGATGCTCCGTAGTCCAGTCTGGGCAGGCCCTGAGCTTTTGGGGGGGCCCCGGAGGGGGCCTGGCATTCCCCACCCTGCAGACAGGGCTATTAATAGGGCGTCAACTCCAGCCCCAGTCGGTTTTGACAAGGGGGCTGGGCAGCGCCAGCACCGGAACAGGGCCAAAGCTGGCAACACCGCTTCGGAGGGGGCTCCACACCCCCCACTGGGCACAAAACCGGGGCTCAGCACCCCCCTAGGAGCGGCCTCGGGGCCCACTGCGCTTCCCTGGGTGCCTCACGCACCCCGGTATGGCCCGGGAGGAGGGTGAAGTGTCCCCCCCGCGGCGCGGTGCAAGGCCGTGCCAGCTGGGCACACCCTTTCTTTCCACGTCACCGGGCCCGGGCCTGCCAGGGCTGGAAGCACCCGGGACACCCCCGGTTCGGCCCGGGGGTGTGTGTCCCCTCCCGCCCGCAGGGCTGTAACTCGAGCTGGCAGCTGCCTGCGCTGCCTGCAGGCTCCGGTTACTTTATGAATAATGGAGGACCAGGGCCCACACGGCCGGGCTCAGGTGTCCCCTCGGGGACCAAGCGGTGGCACAGCGAGGAGGGGGCTGGGTATGCTGCTGTCCGCCCCATCCCAAACTCAGATCCCCCCCGGGGTAGCAACTGCGGGGGAACGGCCCTCGCTACCCCTCCGCCCTGGGGAACGGCTGCTCGGAGGGACGCCGAAACCCAGAGATGGGGACCAGGCAGGTGACAACATCACAGCTCCCTCCCCGCCCCGGGACCAGCCGCCCTGCCCGGCCAGGGAGGTGACAGCCCTTCCCCGCCCCTGCTGGCACCGGGGGGTGGCAGGTGACACCGAGGGCTCACAGGTTTGGGGCGGGAGGGGGGATCACACACACACACCCCGAAGCGCCCACCCCCGCGCCCCATAGCTTCCC
>NW_020799102.1:9026-17353 GCF_003259725.1 Athene cunicularia
TTTTTTTTTTTTTTTTCTTTTTTTTTTTTTTTTTAGCATTACAACTAAATTTGAGGCACTGCATCCTCAAACCACGGCCTTTGTGCAAGGAAGGGTCCACGGCCTTACTGAGATGCCCCAGCTGCTCTGTGGGGCCTGGCCTCCCACCACCCGTCTCCCTCCCAGGGTGTCATAACACGGCAGTGTGCCACTCAGGAGTTTCATTAACTGTCTCCCAACTTCACACCTCCTCCCCAACCCCAAGTCTTTCAGAGCCCGGCATCGCGCTGTCCCTTGCCCCGCTGCAGCCCCAGCGCTCACCACTGGTTGTCCTGCATTAGCTCCGTGTTGGCGTCTGAGCTCTGCAGTTCCTCCCCGCGGCTCAAGATCAAGTACAGCAGGGACAGGCCGAACTGTGGGGAAGAGAGGAAGGGTATCAGGAGGAGATGTCCCACTGGTGCTGTCCCCAAGCCACCGCAGGCCCCTGCCCAGGGCTGTCCTGCCCTGTGAGGAAATCCCTGTGGCAGGGGATGGGCAGGGCAGGGCGAGCTTTCCTCCTCTCTGCTCATTTTTTTGGGGTGGATTTGAGAATCGCCTCCACCTCCCAGTCCCCCTGGGGACGGTGGCACAAGTGGACGATCCCCATCTGAGGAAGAGGAGGAGGAAGAAGCTGTTTATGGGCCTAAGTCATGGCTGCATGAGTGACACACTGCTCCTGGTTGGAGGGATTTCTTCACAAATCCCCGGATTTTGATGCAGGCTGCAGCCCAGTGGGACAAAGGGAGCCAGTTGTCAGACTGTAGCCGACTCCCAGGCCAGCTCAAATGACTTAATTAATCTGCCAGACACCCTCGTTAATCAGCAAGGAAAGGGAGAGGAGCGCCGGGGGCTGGCAGCCTGCGGCTCCTGTGCCATTCCGGCACCACAGTTCTGCCATCCAGCACTGGGAAACTCAATTTCCCCAATTATGTGGAAACATCGGGACGTGTCGGGGCAGGAGGGATGAGGTTGGCCCCAGCTGCCCCCTCCACCTTCCCAGGGAGCAGAATGAAATGAGCACCTTGTTTTGGAGCACAGCAGTGAGGTGCAGGTTGGTGGGCGCTGGCACGGTCGCGCTCTGAGGTAGGTTCGTTAGCTGCTGCACAAGGCTGGTGACTGTCCCCAAGGGAAGGTGGTAGAGGACGTGAGAGAAGGGCCTCAACAGGCAGGGCAGCACCTGTGGGAAGAGGAGCGGTACGGTGACAGCAAGAAAATCTGCTTCCCCGTCACCTCCCGCACATCCCAGGGCTCGACGGAGCCCGACACGACGCTGCCTCACTGCTACACACACCCCAGCAGCACCTTTCCTCTCGGCCCCCCCTCAGCGTGGGACCCACTAACGGCATCCTCCTACATCCCCACAACGGTGCAGGCCTGCTTTAAATTCAGGCAAAGATTCTTCCTTCTTAAATCAGCCTTTTTCTCCAAACAAGCTGGGATTTACATCGCAGATGCCCGTGTTTTGGTTCCCTATAGAACACAGGTTGTGAAGGACAGCTGAGAGCTGGAGAAGATGCTGGCCTCATGCTCTCTGTCTCTGAAAGATGGAGTCTCCTGTTGTCACCCGATGAGTCAGAGACACAACCCTTCAAACAAGCGCTCAGCCAAGAGCTGGGTTCGTTAAATAAAGGCACCATTTACCAGAAATTCTTCCCGGTGAAGCTGAGCTGTGCTGTGCCAGCCGGCAGGCACAGGAGATGGGCCCTGCCAGGAACCAAGGGCTCCTGCAGCCTCCCAGGAGAGGCAGAAACAACCATTCTTAAGACACACAATGCTGCTTGCTGTTTTTTCTTCATGAAGAGGAAATCTGGCTCCAGACCCCGTGCTGAACCCCACATCACAGTGACGGGAGCCCTCCCAGCCCCTGGAATCTCACCTCGTCCTGAGCGTCCTTCTTGATGAGGAAGGGCAGGTTTCTGGCGGTCGCCATGAGTACGTCGGCTGCTTGCTCGGGTGACAAGAAGGGGAGTATCCGGGCCACGAGGCGCTTCCCTTTCCGGATGCACATGATCTGCATGAAGTGATCATCGCTCAGCCTGCCGAGGAAAGGAGAAAAGTGCTGACCCTCAAGCTGGGAGAGTCCCAGTGCAAGTGGAGGGTTCCTGTGGGTAGCTCAAAGCTAACACACACCACAAAAAACATCCCCAAGGAGGGAAAAACAACACAGGAATGACATCCCTAACCCTAATCCCTGTCTGACTGGCTGGGCAGGAGAACAAGGCTCAGTTCTGCGAGGGGCAGCAGAGAAGGAGCTGCTGAGACCCTGTGTCCTTCCTGGTCCATCTGTGCTGCTGAGGCCACAGGTCAGGCAAGAGGCAACTGACTGACAACCAGGCACCCTGCGATGTGCTGGGGTGTAGAGCTCAGGGCAAACACCCAATGAACATGCAGACAGGTGCTAATCACAGCACCCAAGCTGCAGGGATTGAAGTTTTTATAGGATGTTGACCACAGCGAACAACTGTGTGGGGAAAATGGCAAAAAAGGAAAGGAAAAAAATTGTATTATTTCAACTTCCAGTTTCCAACACAGTCAGTCAGTCAGCCAGCCTGACTCTTCTTTGGGAAACAGGGCCCTGCAAAGCCAGTTGCAGCAGCTGCAAGTGGCCATGGGCTCTCCAAGCTCCCGCAGTTGTAGACGTTGCCTCTGCTCACCTCTCCTGCCCGGGCGCCTTCCCCCTCAGATTGTCATACATATCGCAGATCTTCTGCTTCCTCTCGCCCATCAGTGCCGGCCGCTCGCCTTCCAGGCTCAGGAGGTAGCGTCTCTCGTAGTCCTCCACGTCCAGGAGGAGACTATACGTCTGTGGGAGAGACAGCCATGGCAGCAGGGCACAGGGATCTGTGATGGGATCCACTAGCCCTGCTCTGAGATCCAGAACATTGCCCGGAACCACTCTCCTCACCCCAGCCCACCTCATTCCCCACCGATCTCTGAATGTCACAGAATCATCCAGGTTGGAAAAGCCCTTGAAGATGCTCCAGTCCAACGTGAACCTCACGCTGACGGTTCTCAGCTCCACCAGATCCCTCAGTCCCCCAGGTCCCTCTCTGACTGGCAGCTCTCCAGCCACACCTCCCCAAGCCTGTAGCGCTGCTGGGGGTTGCTGTGGCCCAAGTGCAGAAATTAAGATCGTGACAGTCCTCCCCGAACTCACCTTCTCAATCGTGACAAGGGTTTGGCGTCTCTTGTCTCGAACTTGCTTCTCCTTCGTCTCCTGCCAAGGAAGGACAGTGGAGTCAGGGCCACGGGCGGCTCCCACGCCAGCCTGAGGGCCGGGCACAGGGCTGCGTCGGAGGGGAGGCAGGGCCAGAGAGCTCACGTCATCCTCGCTGCGGGAGGTCACCACTGCGTCAATCATCTTCCGAGGGTTGTTCACGCTGGAGACCGTGAGCTTCCCCAGCGAGCCCTCAAACTGCACTGCACGAACGAGGGAGAAGGGAAGCAAAAGGGAGTCAGTCCGGGCCTCACCCCACCTCACCTGCCTTCATCTCTGGCCCGAAAGTAGCCCCATGGCTACCTCCAAACCCAGCTGGCCCCGCGAGACCCCAGCTCAGCTCAGAATGAACCACCCTCACCCTTCACCCACAGAATATCCGGGCTGTGTGGAGTCAGGAGCTCTTACCTGGCTTGTAGGTGTGCTCCAGCTTTGCCACCTGAGGTGTGATGAGTTTAGTGCGTTCCTTCTTGGGACCATCACCGTGGACTTCCTCCGCTGCTGCTAACTTCTCCAGCTTCTGGAAGTAATTCTGAGGCAGGGAGAGGAGAGGTTGAGACCCCCCCAGAAACAGTTGGCAATGATGGCTGCAACACATCCCTCTCCCTGGCCAGTGGTCCACCCCTCGCCCATCACTTACTGGGCTTCCCAAGCTCAGCAGCAGCATTTTAAACCACTGTTCTTCCCCCAGTGCAAAACTGTGACCTTCTCTCTATCACTCCTTGAGATTACAGAGCTCAAGGTTCCTCCTCAGCCCTCTCTTTCTCAATACAGGCTCTCCCTGAGAGGTCACCGGCTTCCAGTCCTTCCCAGTCCACCCCCATTAGCCTGCCTTGCTCTGTCAGCACCGTTGCCCGAGCTGGGGCCTCCCACTGATGCTCACGCGCTTTTCCCACCCACCCTGGCCAACGTTTGCCTCTTTCGCAAGGGCAAAGCTTTGTTGACTCACATCCCGGCTGTGGCTGCACCAGTTCCTCTCCTGTACTGGGGACCCACTCACCCACAGCTCCCAGAAAAACTCTGTCAGTGTGATGAATCCTGCCAGCCCCAGAGCCAGGCGCACCCGTTAGCCACAGTTCTCCCAGCTCCCACCGGGCTCCTGGCTCACCACAGAAGGGAATGAACCATTCTGCCCCATCTCACCGCGCTGAAGTCTGCCCTCCCTGCTCTGCCCCGTGCTCTTGGCTGCACTGAATGCTCCAGAATGTTTTGGGGTGCACGGCTGGCTCCTCCGTACCCCTTTCATGAAGACAGGAGGCCAAACCTCCCACACAACTTACAACGGCCCCAAGCACACTCTCAGTCAAGCCCCACTTAATCTCCCAAGCCTGGCATCCATCCTACATAGCTTGAAGCCTTCTGCAGATTCCCCTCACACAAGGTTGCCCTGTGTACCCGCAAACCCCACCAAGCTTTGAGCATCTACCACCGTTGGTTAAGAGCTCAGCCACCACCTTGCTTTATCTGCTCCAAATCTGGCTCGTCTGAGCTCAGTCTGGCATTTCCCATTCTCAAACCGAAAAAGAGCAGGAGCAGCCTCTCCCTAGCCACCTCCTCCACCTCAGTCTTTGGAACCCATGGGCTTCACCACCACCTCCTGTCAGACTAGAGTCCTCCTTATGCAGCCATTCCCTGCTCAAGACTCTCTCCTCTCTAATTTTACATTTAGCAGCTGCCTCGTCTCCCAGTCTAGGTGTTTTATTCACAGAATCATCTGGGTTGGAAACGCCCTTGAAGCTCCTCCAGTCCAACCATGAACCTCACACTGACCGTTCCCAACTCCACCAGATCCCTCAGCGCTGGGTCAACCCGACTCTTCAACGCCTCCAGGGATGGGGACTCCCCCCCTGCCCTGGGCAGCCCATTCCAACGCCCAACAGCCTCTTCTGCAAAGAAATCCTTCCTCAGAGCCAGCCTAATATCCTAACATATAAATACTTCCTAATATCCAGTCTGTCCCATGCAGCTTCTGATGTAGAGGAGCTGCTCTCCTGTTACCTGCCAGTGTCCCCCAGTGTCACCTCAACCCTGGACATCTCACCCAAGAACAAGGCGGCAGTTTTTTCCCTTGCTGCTGGCTCCCTTTTCCCCTTCCTGGGGATGCTCGCCCCGCGTCATCCTTCTGCCTTCCTCCTCCAGTGCATTCCTCATGCCTGGATCTATAAACACTTCCTCTGCTGCATCACTCTCAGCACCGACATCCCCTTTGGCACCGAGAAGACACCGGTCCCAAGGGAACGTCGAGGTGCTGCTCTGCCAGCGGCCACAGACACGGGACACGCAACAGAATAGGCTGGGAGCTTCCCGTCCTCCTCCTCCTCCTCAGTACCTGGTAGTAATAGTCATCCAGGTAGGGATCAGTGCTCTGCAGCTGCATCATCTGGATCTTGGACACCCAGTCCTTTTCCCGTTGCAGCATGAGGTTGGCGTAAGGATCTTTGCGCATCTGCTCCTGGTGGCTGCTCCGGTGGCCCCCTCGGTCCCCCACCGAGCCGTTAAGGCTCCGGTGCTGGCTGGCAGGAGGCAAGAAGGGCACCCGTGAGCACACAGGAGCTACAGGAAGGGACAGAGAGCAGTGGCACAGGCTAGCCCCAGCAGCACAACCCCCCCAGAGGTGGAGGGGCGATGCAACCCACCCCCCTGACCCCACGCCAGGCAGCCCCTCTCGCAGCACCGGCGGGGCAGGGTCAGAACTCACTTTCGGTTCTGCTGCTGTCGCTGGTGCAAGAGCCGACGGTGCTGGGGGTGTAGGTGGGTCGTGTCCGGGCGGAACATCTGGGGCTGCGGCCTGGGGAAAGTGGAAAAATCTCAAGAGGCGGCTGCAGAGAGCGAGGCAGGCGGCCGGGAGCAGGATGGTACCTACCTCAGGCTCTGCAGGTGGGATCCAGGGCCTGGCGGGTGCTGCGGCTGCGAGGGAGGTGGAGCGGGGGGAGCCCCAAAAAAGGCACGAAACCCACTGGCTGGAGACATCATCTGCCCAACTCTGCCCTGGAGCAGCTTAGGGTTGACGGAGGGGAGGGGGCTCCCAACCAGGCCAGAGACCCGGGCAAACTGGCTAGGGGACATTCGGCCGGCCTGGCAGAGCAGAGAGAGTGCCCCAAGTGAGCCAAGGGGGAGATTTAGGAGCAAAAAGAAAGGCCCAGCCAGGGCAGCTGTGAAATGCCAGAAAATGCCATGTAGAAGCAGCTTCTGCAGCCATGTGAAGAGAAATGCGGGACCCTGGCCACGGCAAGGGCCAGGGAAGGGCAGGAAGGGGTGGGAAATGGGGGGTTATACCTGGGCTCCTCCGAGCAGCTGCGCTCTCTGTAGGTGGGTGAGAACAGGAGAGACGCTGTGAGGAAACGGGTGGCCCAGGAGGGAGGAATTCTGGAGAAAAAGAAGGGAAAAGGGACACTCGGTCACAGCCCTGCCCCAGCTGATGGTGCCCTGGGTAGGCAGAGAGACAGGCCAGGCCTGGAATTACAGGTGGGAAGAAGGAAATGGGGCATTGCGGGGGAGGTTTCTGGGGAGGCCTCCCAGCACAAAGGGGCTTGAAGGCAGCACCAAGAAGGAGGTGTGGGGGCGGGCTGGGTACCGGTACATTGCAGAGCTGGTTGGGGGACATCCTCTCGCCGTAGGGAGCAGGGTAACGCTGCTGCATGGTAGCTCGGATGTGGACAGGCTTTGGACACAGGATCTAAGAGGGAAAAAGGTGCAGTCACCCCCGTCAGCTCCTCAGGGACCAGCCTGAGTTGCGAGTAGGGCCCAGGGGGTGGTACCTGCTGGTTGAAGTTGGGCACAGCAGCCTGCTTGGGAGGGGTGCCGATGGGGACAGCCCGGACGGGGGGGCTCCCGATGACAGGGGATGATGAACGGCGGGGCAGCGCCCGCTCAGAGGGGTCCCGCTCTTCCTCTCGAGCCTGAGGGGGTCTCTGAGGCAGAGCGTAGTCCAGCACGGACACTGACGGCATCTCCTGCAAGCAGAAGGGGAGAGAAAGCTCCCCCCCAGGATAACAATCACGGACCAGGACGGGAAGGATTGGTGCCGTGTGTCCTAGGGACATTCCCAAGATGCGACAGCCACATCCTTCCTCCTGCCAGGTCTCCTCCACACCCCACTGCGCTTCCCCAGGAGCCCCATGCGATGGTGGGGGGTCCTAGGGACCCCCCGGGCCTGCCCGGCAGAGCCCACATCACTGCCAAGATGCCTGTTTGTGATGATGGTGCAGCCCTCATCAGCCCTACAGAGCCAGGAGAGGGCTGGCGGCGCAGCAGGATCTGCTTACACATAAAAGCCTGGCTCTTAACTAAACCGCAAAAAAACCCAAAAAACATTCCTCTGCCTTGAGGCACCAACATTCCCAAACCCTGATGAGAGTGCTGACATCTCTCAGGTACCAACAGGAACCACAGATAAGCAATAGCCCCCCCAACCTGGCTCTCCAAGGAGTCACATCTAAGAAGGTCCACAAGTGAGGCAAACTATGGCCACCTAAACCTAGCCCAGGGCAAGCAGAATGCCCTGCTGTCCCAGCCTGAGCTGCAGGTGCCCCCAGAACCGATGATCCCACAGCAGTACAGCACATCTCAACCCTCAGGGTTCAGCTCACTGCTGCAGGGGTTTGGGGAGCACTAGGGAAGCCACCCGCATCCCTACATCATACCTGAGTGAGAAGTGGCCCCCGGATTCGCCGCAGGACGGCTGAGCTATCCCAGATGCTGGAGTTAAGCCCTCCAGGCTGCTAGAAAACAGGGAGGGAGTCAACACAGCTCTACCAGACTTTCACCCATCCCAGTTCTGCCAGGTATTGATCCCCATAGCCCCACTCTCACCTGCGCAGGGACCGTGGTTTGCACAGCCTGCATGATGGCGGGGTCCTCCAGCTCGCTATCGATCACCAGCCGGGTCAGCCGCTCTGCCAGCGTGTCCTCAGGCTCGCCCAGCAGATCTGCCTCCTCACTGCCAGGTCCATCCTGTTCCCTGGTTGTCACCGGTTTGTCCTCCAGCTCCGCCAACCGCTCGTGGGCCTCCTGCCAGTCGTCGTCTGCGAGGGAGCAAGCGAGGGGTGAGCTCACAGGGGTAGGGAGGGGATCAGAGAGGCATGGGGGGGGG
>NW_020799102.1:21812-26494 GCF_003259725.1 Athene cunicularia
CAGCATCCCAAAGGCACCTGCCATGTCCCCCTGTGTCCCTCAGCATGCCTTCACCTCTCCCAGTGCCCCCAGTGTCTCCCCATATCCTCCAGTGGCCCTGAGACTCCTTTGTGTCCCGCAGCCACCCCACATGTACCCCAGCCACCTCTTGTGTTCTCCAGCCACATGTCCTCCAGCCACCCCTCATGTCCCCAATCCACCCCTTGTGTCCTCCAGCCACCTCTTGTGTTCCTCAGCCACCCCTCATGTCCCCAAGCCACCCCTTGTGTCCTCCAGCCACCTGTGTCCCTCAGCCACCCCTCATGTCCCCAAGCCACCCCTTGTGTCCTCCAGCCACCTGTGTCCCTCAGCCACCCCTCATGTCCCCAAGCCACCCCTTGTGTCCTCCAGCCACCTGTGTCCCTCAGCCACCCCTCATGTCCCCAAGCCACCCCTTGTGTCCTCCAGCCACCTGTGTCCCTCAGCCACCCCTCATGTCCCCAAGCCACCCCTTGTGTCCTCCAGCCACCTGTGTCCCTCAGCCACCCCTCATGTCCCCAAGCCACCCCTTGTGTCCTCCAGCCACCTGTGTCCCTCAGCCACCCCTCATGTCCCCAAGCCACCCCTTGTGTCCTCCAGCCACCTGTGTCCCTCAGCCACCCCTCATGTCCCCAAGCCACCCCTTGTGTCCTCCAGCCACCTGTGTCCCTCAGCCACCCCTCATGTCCCCAAGCCACCCCTTGTGTCCTCCAGCCACCTGTGTTCCTCAGCCACCCCTCATGTCCCCAAGCCACCTCTCGTGTCCTCCAGCCACCTCGTGTCCCTCAGCCACCCCTCATGTCCTCCAGCCACCCCTTGTGTCCCCTAGCCACGTCTTGTGTCCTCCAGCCACCCCTCACGTACCCCAGACGACCCCAATGGCTCCCACCTACTCCCAGTGACCACCAGCCACCCCAACTGGTCCCTCCTCCTCCCTCATGACCTCCACGGGGTTGGCACCTCTGTCCCTCTTTGTCCCTCCTACCAGGCCCAGCCCTGAGCCCCCTCCTACCCTCAGGTGTGATGAGCTGGTGAGGGCTCAGCCCCTCCTGCCCTGTCCCTGGGTCTGCAGCATCTTTGGCTCTTCGGGGCTCCTCTGCGCCCACCTCTGCTCTCCACATCCCCCCCCCAACCACAGGGCAGGCATAACCGGCCCCCACCTCCCCTCTCGCCTCCTCCAGAAGATGCTGATTTTGGCAG
This sequence comes from Athene cunicularia, assembly GCF_003259725.1. NCBI lineage: Eukaryota > Metazoa > Chordata > Aves > Strigiformes > Strigidae > Athene > Athene cunicularia. Next base: position 23,031 of record NW_020799102.1, read on the forward strand.
CAGTAGTGGTGCTCTTGCTGGCGATAGTTGCGCTCATCATCGGACTTTCTGTGGGGTTAAACAAGAAATAACCCTCGAAGTGGGGGCTGTGGTCTGTAAGTGTTTGGGGGGGAGGGGGGGGAGGGGGAGGAGCCCCACCATGGGTTTGGGGCTGTGCCTTGAGGGTTTGGGGATGGCAAACAGCCACTGCTGGGCTGCCGTGGGGCTTTGTGGCCCCTGTGCCGGCATCTGGCTCTTTGGTGCTTTGGTTTCTGCCGCTGCCTTTGGGGCTGGGGGTGCTGGGCTCTGGGTGCTCGCTGTCCGGTGGCCTCGTGTCTGCGGTGTGCGGGGCTCTGCGGTGCTCCGGGGTCTGTATTTCAGCTCTACGTTCCCCATGTCAGTCTCTGTCATCCTTGCCGGGCCCTCCCGCAGCCCCTTGTCCCTCTCCCCGCCATCCTCTCCGACCTGGGGGGCTGACATCTCCCCCTTTCCCTCTCCTCCAGATGCTTCTGACCATCCCAGCGGCGACGTCTCCCAGTGGGACCCTCCCCAGCACCACGGCCTGGCCCCCTCCTCTCCCCACTTCTCCCAGACCCACTGTCCTTACTCCTGGCATTCCAGCTCCCACCCTGGACTCCAGCTCCGCACCACCGCCCCCCCTTCACGGAGGGACCCCAACACCAGACTCCTCTCTCACACCAAACCATCCCCTGCGACCCTCCAGTCCCCTGGGGTCTGCCCCTCTTGTCCTCATGTCCCCTGCGGGAACAGGACTATTTATTTTCCTTTTACTGATAAATGAACTTCTCCCGGCCCCCCAAATCTTGCTGGGGGGAGCGAGGGGCCCACAGTGGCACCACTGGGATGTGGCAACCAGTGCCACAGCTCCAGCGAGAGGAGACAAGGTGCCGCACTCGGAGCAGGCCAGGGCTGGACCCTCCCCTGCGTGGGGACAAGGGACACGGTCAGGTGGGGGGTTTTAGCGGCACCAGCAGCCGCCAGCAGGTCTGGCCACGCTTTGCTGCTCACAGTGTCGCAGCAGACTGAGCTACCGGGGACCCCTGTCCCCTCCTGGCCTTGATGTCTGCGGCTGGCACGTCCTCCCCGACGTCGTGGGGAGCTGGGGCGGGAGGAGGCGGCAGTCGTGGTTATTTAATTGCCATTATAATAAAGATCCCCGCTGACGCCCGCCCTGCGCCTCTCCTCTCCGTGTGCAATGCAATGCCGGGGTGCTGCGGGTACAAGTGGGGTGCTGGCACCCCCAAACACCCGAAACAGGGGTTGAGCATGGCTCTGGCTCAGCTCATGGCAGCTGCGGCATCGTGGCTGGGCTGGCAGGTTTAGCTGAGGGGTCTGGGATCAGCCTCTGTTTTGGGGGTGATGCAGCCCCTTGGGGCGATATGACAGGGGAGCACGGGGCTGGGAACACCCACCAAGCCCCACAGATTCCACCAGGCTGGGCCAGACCATTGTCCCCTCTGCGATTTTGGGTAAGTCATGGTGATGGGGACGTGTCCCTGCTGCGGCAGAGCCATGTCCAGGTGCTGCACAGGACCAGCTCACACCTGCCCCGCTGCCCCCTCAGCCCCTGTCCCTTGTCTTCCCCTCCCCAGCCCCATGCCACCCTCGGCCCTGCCTCACAGCCCCTCTCTCTCCTCACAGAAGAAGATCTTGATCATGATATGCTGCATCATCCTCATCATCATCTTGGCTGCCAGCATTGGGAGCATCTTCGCCTGAGACTCCCCCACCTGGTGCCCTCCAGGTGACTAGTTGGGGTCCTCGCTACCACCCCATGCCTGGGGAGCGAGTTTGGGCCTCGGTGCGGTTAGTCCAGGTGGGATTCACACTCCCTCGGACTTGCCAGCGTCTCCATAAGACAATGGCACAGACCTGGCGTCCCCCAGCAGCCACATCAGGGAGAGGTGGGAGCCACATCCCCTTTCTCAGCTTCACCTCATCTTCCTCCCTGTTGCAGGTGGCCTTTCCCCCTCCTGCCCCGGCATCGCCCGGATGATCCCGCCTGCGGCTCCGGCCATCGGAGAGACCCTGACCGCCAGCTCCCGGGACCCTCCTGCCAAGCCCTCGGTCCCCGGAGCCCCCAAGGACATCCCTCGCCTACCTGGAGGAGTGGAGACCACCTGCCCCACTCCCCAATTCCCTCCCACCAACGCCCCAAATTCCCCACTTGCTCCCCATCCTCTGTTTGGCCGACAGTCAGCAGCCTCTGCATCAAAGCAGCCCCCTCCTCGGCAGCACAGAGCGTCCGCGTTCCTCCCCGGGGCAGCGTGCGGGTGATGTAGAGGACTGCCTCGCTCGGGGTAGAAGGAGGAACCTTTCCCCTCACTCAAGAGCTCATCTGCGGCAACTTCTTCACCTCGCCGGCTCTTCGGATGCGCAGCCGCCTCCGCCGGAATCTTCCTCCTCAATAAAGAGATCCCCCACGCTCTGCTGCGGGGTTCTGCATGTCTCAGCGGTGGGAAACAAGCCCTGCTGCGTTCATCACCTCCGGGATGCTCCTGGCACTGTGTTTGCACCTCCCCCCCCCCAAAAAAAACTCCCACAGCAGCCGACGCAGGTTCTTGGGAGAAGGTTTAATTAAAGAGGCCCCTCCCCAGCTGTTTGTTAAATTCGGTGTTTCAGGAAGAATTTGCCCCAGTAGCGTCCCTTTAGCTGCAGGTCATAGGGGCTGAGGTACTTGCGCATCCCCAGCATGTTGGCGGTGACGATGCGCTCGAAGGTCCAGGGGTTTTGGTTGTTGAGTTTCTTTTCCTCTTCCTCCCGCCGCATCTGCTCAAGGCTGTGGCGGCTGACGGCGATGGCGGGGAAGGGCAGTTTCTTGGCCACCTGCGTGAGGAAAGGTTTCACCTCCTCAAACTCGCAGCGCCCGCCTACCTCCACCACCAAACGCCCGGTCTTCACCGCTGTCACGTAGTGATCGATGGGGCCCTTCCCGCCCCCCATGCGGTGCCCCAGGCTCTTCCGTGTCACCGGTTTGTAAGGGGCCGGCACACGCCAGATGGCAAACATGGTCTTGGGGTCCATGTTGCGGCCGATGGTCAGGCGGATCATCTCAAAGTGGCCCCACTGGAGGTAACCACCCCCCATGGCCTGTGGGGGGAAGGACAGGGCATCTCAAGGAACAGCAGGGGCAGGGCGAGGGGGATAGAGGTTCCCCTGTCCTGCCCTGCGCCACCAGCCAACCCCCCACACTTTGCACATGTTTTGGGGGGAGAAACAGACTCACTGAGGAAATCTCACAGAATCACCTGGGTTGCAAAAGCCCTTGAAGCTCCTCCAGTCCAACCATGACCCTCACACTGACCGTTCCCAACTCCACCAGATCCCTCAGCGCTGGGTCAACCCGACTCTTCAACCCCTCCAGGGATGGGGACACCCCCCCTGCCCTGGGCAGCCCATTCCAACGCCCAACAGCCCCTTCTGCAAAGAAATCCTTCCTCAGAGCCAGCCTGACCCTGCCCTGG
>NW_020799102.1:26544-35245 GCF_003259725.1 Athene cunicularia
GGCGGGGGACACTTCCTGTGAGCGGTCCGTCACTTCCGGCATGTCCCGGAAACGCGGTGGGGAATATTAGTTCCGGGGGAATCCATCCGCCGCGCCCCTCTGCAATGTCGCCCCCGGTCCGTCACCCCGGGGCGGGTTCCCCACCGCGCAGGGTATCCCTCCGCCTCGGTGTCCCGCCGAGGCGCCCACATCCCTCCCAGGGCCTGCCCCAACCTTCTCCCCAAGGCCCCGTCCCCATGGAGGGCTCCGGGCCCTGTGTCCCCCCAGGGGTGGAGGGGTCGCGGGGTGCTGCGTCCTCAGACACGCACACGCGGGGCTGAGCTGGAAATGGCTCTTCGTCGCTGGTATCCGAAAAGCGGCTTCGTGCCCGCTGTGCAGTAACCCATCTTAACACTCTCAGGAGAGATGTTGTATTTATTCAGGCCTGGGCGCTCAGTGGACTTTTCCACAAATCAAGCACCCCGACAGCAGGTTTTCATTCTCCTTTTATACACAAAAATCAGAAGTTAGCACTTTCCCAAACACACCTATTAGATACTGATTGCTTAGTGATTAACCCACAACTATAAGACGGGTTTCCATAAAGCTTCTGCTATCCACATGCTCAGGGGAAGGGTCTTAACCTGGGCAGGGGTCTTTTTGACCTGTGGGTGTGGCTTTTAGAATTAAAATGAAAGCAGTTCACTTTCGGGGCATTCCAGAGTTAGTTTCATTGCCAAATTAAGTAATCAGACATTCACTTATGGTCCAAGATGTTCTGCTTCTTGTCTATGGTTTGGAGATCAAAGCTGCTTCTTAATAAACTTCTTAACGATAATCAAGGTTAGCTCGACCACGATTCCAAGTCTTACTCGACCAGGTTTTGAAACCTCAAAATTGGCCCCATATGTGCCATAACTATGGTTACTAGCACAATTATTAGCCGTGGCTACAAGCAAATGCAAAGTGTACTATATCATTGCCACCATGGTGGTCCCAGCAGCACCAGGCGTCCCTCGGTGTCTTCAGTAGGTGCTGAAGACAGCATGGATGTGCTCCCCGTTGTGCGGCTTGTAGGTACCGACCCCTGCAGCAGAGGGAAAGGTGTGAGGCCAGGATGTTGTGTCCCCCAGCACAGTTCCCCCGTGTCCCCCACCCCAGGCTGCTCACCTTCTTGGAGGGCCTTCCCACCGCTGAGGAACTGCCAGTAGGTCCTGTCGTTTGAGTTGGCAGCCAGCCCGTGGATGGAGATCACCATGGGGCCCCAGGATGTCTGCTCTGTCTGAAAGCTACCAGGGAGGCGCGTGGGCTTGGGGCGCAGTGGGGGGATGCCACGGCTTCCCCCTCAGCCCCTCTGGTTCTCACCTAAAGATTTGGGGTTTCTCCGCCTCTGCTGCCTGCAGCACCTTGAGCAGCGTGGAGCCGCTCGGGACCCGGACTGAGGTGGTGTAGCTGAAGTGCTTTCCCTGCAGCTTGTTGATGATGGAGTAGTGCACCTCGATGGTGGGTGCTGGGAGAGGAGAGAGGTAGGGTGTGCACCTGTCACACTGCCACAGGGCATCATCCCCATGGGGGCTGGGGGTGCTCCGGGCAGGAGCAGCTGAACCTTTGCAAACCCCAGTTGTACCCGGATTTGGGGACAGGACAGCTGCAAGCTTGGATACATACTGGTTTTGGCAGCGCAGTCCACACTAGCTGCTTCCAGGTAGGATCTGCCTGCGAGGGCAGGCAGGACCTGGGCAATGGCCATGGGCAACTCATAGTCATGTTTGTACACCATGGAGAAGGCCTGGGCACAATCCCACTCCCGTGGGGCATAAAACTTGCCCGTGGCCTGCAGCGCCTGTGGAGGAGGTGGGAGACAGTGTGAGCAGCCTCAGAACTGGGACTGGGTGGCCACAGTGCTGCAGCTCCCCCATCCTCGTACCTGCATGGCCAGCCCCATGCTGTAGATGTTTCCAATCATGCCATGGCCCTTCTCCTGCTCATCCAGGAAGCTGTTGGTCACAGTTGACAGTGCCTCCCAGAGCAGTTCCCGCATGTCACGGAGATCCGTGTGGCTGTACGTGCACGCCATTGCCAGCGCCGCCACGGCACGGGTGTCTGCGGGATCCCAGGGTCACCACCAAGCCCGTTGGCAGGAACAGCAAGCAGAGGGGACACAGTGGGGCCACAGAGGTTCCTTACCCACATCGAGGTGGCTGTCGGGGCTCAGCACTCGCTTGGCCAGGATCACGGATGCCCCTTGGTAGCCACCTGCCTTTGTCAGGCACAGGCTCAGGGCATCCAGGCTCACTCTGTACAGGGTGGTCTTTGGGATGCCCTCCACCTCTGCAAAGCAAAGTGCGGCAAGCTGAGGGGGGGCTGGGATGCAGGGAGGGAGATTGTCATCCCCCAGCCCTTTCTCCACAGAATCCCAGAATGATCTGGGTTGGAAAAACCCTTGAAGCTCCTCCAGTCCAACCATGAACCTCACATTGACCGTTCCCAACTCCCCCAGATCCCTCAGCGCTGGGTCAACCCGACTCTTCAACCCCTCCAGGGATGGGGACTCCCCCCCTGCCCTGGGCAGCCCATTCCAACACCCAACAGCCCCTTCTGCAAAGAAATCCTTCCTCAGAGCCAGGCCAGCGTACCCAGGCTGGCCACCTCCTCGTCCGTTTTCTGCTGCAGGATGCGGAGGAGGTCGATGCTCTGCCCCAGGGCCTGGACCTGCCGGGGGTTCTCGCAGGAGGAGATGAGGGCAAGCACATACAGAGCCACCTCTCCTGAGGTCATGTCTGTAGGGACAAGAGAGCAGCCAGGGCACATGGGGGGGCCAGTATATGGCACCCCCCTATCTGGCCAGGGTGGAGAGAGTTGGCAGTGCCCAGCCTGTGGTACCGGGTCTGCTGGGACCAGGTGCCGTGGCAGGAGTGCACCCCCCACCCCTCCCTACCTTTCTGGGCTCTCTTCACGGCCTCCTTCTCTATCTCCTGCAGCAGCTGCTTGTGGGTGATACTGCCGGTGGCCCCAGCCAGGTTCATGGCCAGCAGGACGCTGGGGTTCGGTGGCTCATCCGTCTTGACAGAGTCCTCCAAATGTCGCAGCATCTTGGAGACCACATGGTGCGAGGCAACTGGAAGGAGAAGGTCTGGGCACTTGTGGTGGGAGGTCACCCCATGTCCCCTTCAGGCAGCCCCTCACAAGGCCACCAGTCTCTCTCCACGGGAGGGCTGACACTCACCGCAGTTGTGGGCGACCGTGCTGCCTGCCAGGGCCAGCAGGACCCCGATGCTGAATGCCACGCCGAGCATCCTCTTGTCCTCAGGGCAAGCAGGTCCACTCAGGCTGGCAAAGTCCTGTGGGCACTCACTGGTCTCTCTGGGCATCCTCTCTGCTTTTAACAGCTCCTGGTGCCCTTCTCCGGTCACCTGCCCTCCCACAGTCCTCCCTGCCAAGCACCACCCGCTTATCTGTGTGCCCAAGGGTTGGAGGATCACGGCTGCAGGGGCAGTGATTTTCCATTTGAGGTCACTGAATTTGCAAAAGACTGGTTGTACCAGTTGTGGCTGGATGGGGGCTCATCCCAGGGTGCTGAAGGAGGTGGTGAGTGTCACAGCAGGACCCCCCCTTAAACATCTGCCCAAGGTTCTGGGTGCCCGGGGAGGTGCCCGCTGGCTGGAAGCTCACCAGCCATATCCCAGTTTGCAAGAAGGGCTTGTACTTCCAGGGAACTACAGATCTGTGAGTCTAACCTCAGTTCCTGGAAAAATTATTGAGAATATTAATCTGGGTACTTCCGTAATGCATTTAAAGAATTATGCAACCCTCAGGCAGAGTCAACATGGGTTGAGGCAGGGAAAGTCCCGTCTAACTGGTTTGGTATCCTGCTATGATGAGGTCACTCACCTTGTAGATGACGGGAAGGTGGTGGATGTTGTTTTTCTGGATTTTAGTAAAGGTTTTGATCCTGTCCTTCCCAGCATCCTTCTGGAGAAGGTGTCCAGCTGTGAGATGAGCAGGGACAGGGTGTGTTGGGTGAGCAACTGGCTGGATGGGGTAGGAAATGGGGCTACATCTGGCTGGAGACCAGTCAGTGCCATTGATGCCAAACTGGGAGGTGCTGGTGAGGGACAAGAGCCCTGCAGAGGGATCTGGCTGGGTGGGAAACAGCAGGACATTTAAGAACAAATGCTGGATTCTGCACCTGGGACGGGGTGCACTGGTGGGGAACCTTCCTTACTGATGTGGGTGAGCACGCAGGGGCCGCAGTTACGCAGCAGCTCTGCCTCCCGCACCGCGCTCTGGTCAGGACGTGGGGGCTCGGGACAAGCTCTGGTTGCACCGACTGGGTCATCTTCTGCCCCAGGCTGCTTGCCACGGATTACAGGGGTGTCATGGGCTCCCAAGGGCTGTGCTCCCAGGACCAGCCTGTCCCATCTCACTGTCCCCACTGTCACCCCTTCCCTTGCTTGCTTCCTCACACCAGAGCCTGGAGGTGTCTGGGATGGGGAGGGTGGGCTGGGGGTGTCCCCCCTTGTCCCAAGACAGCTCAGGGTACAGAGGTCAATGCCCTTCTGTGCCTCAGTTTCCCCACAGGCTGGGCAGTGTGAAGGTGCCCCAAAGATATGCTCATCACCCTGTGTGTGGTGACTACCCTGCTTTTAGGGGCAGAGATTGACCCCCACCTTCTCCATCCCCCCCCCAGGGCAGGCACAGGGACCAGTGGGGCAACAACCAGGACAAGGGGAAGGAGCAGGGCTGGAGCAAGGACAGGGATGGGGATGGGGGCTCTTGATCCGCACCATGGGAGAGGGTTCTGCCAAGCATCCCCCCAACCCTGGAGCCATCTCTTGCTGGTGCGCCGCGACAGCCCACCAAAGCAAAAAAAAAAATCACATCGGGGGCTGACATCCTGCTCTCAACTCCAAGCAGCTGAGGGAACTGGGGCGGTTTAGTCTGGAGAAGAGGAGGCTGAGGGGAGACCTCATGGCCCTCTACAGCTCCCTGACAGGAGGGTGCAGAGAGGGGGGATGAGTCTCTTGAACCAAGGAACAAGCACCAGGACAAGAGGGAATGGCCTCAAGCTGCCCAGGGCAGGGTCAGACTGGCTCTGAGGAAGGATTTCTTTGCAGAAGGGGCTGTTGGGCATTGGAATGGGCTGCCCAGGGCAGGGGGGGAGTCCCCATCCCTGGAGGGGTTGAAGAATCTGGTTGACCCAGCACTGAGGGATCTGGTGAAGTTGAGAATGGTCAGTGTGAGGTTCATGGTTGGACTAGAGGATCTTCAAGGTCTTTTCCAACCCAGATCATTCTGGGATTGAGAGCTCTGTGATGAGATGAGCCACAGGTGGGTGCAAGGGACTGGGTGTGGGGCTGCAGGGAACCACCCAGCCTCCCATTGGGAGACCCGTGGCCGCTGACCTTGGCCCAGGTGTAAAAGCCATCAGTGGGGGCTGCCCCTTCTCTTCCTTCTCCATCACAATGAAGGCTCTTGTGAGAAGGTGGTTTGTGCTCTTTCTTGCTGCTGCTGCCTGGGCCCAGGATGCTCTGGGTAAGGGTCGGGGTGGGGGGGAGTCGTGCTGGGTCTGGCTGCCCTCCTTGGGGAGGGGGAAACAGGCAGTGCCCCCCTGGGCTGGGCTGTGGGGTGTCTCTGCTCTGGGCATGGCTGTTTGCTGTGGGGTGGTGGGTGCAAGCAACGCCTGGCTGCCCCCAGAGGAGGACTATGGCTGTAAATGTGGAAACAGGGGAACTTGAGGAGATATTTGTGCTGGGGCTTGCCTGACTTGCTCCCCTGGGAGCAGGTAGCCAGGGGGTCCCTGGCAAGCTGGCTCAGTCCTCCCTCTCCTCATCCTGCCGCAGTCTCTGTTATGTGTGGCCACACGTGGCTTTCTGTGTGGGTGCCGGCCGGCCTCCTGGGGAGTCGTGTGGCCAGTGGGGAGCTGATGCTGGGATCTGGCTGTGGGGTGACGGCTGCTGATGGGGACGGCTACAGGCTGGAGCACCCACTCGTGGCCTGTGGGACCACTCTGGAGGTGAGGAGCCAGGGGTGACCCATGTGTGCAGCACCCACATTGAGGGGTGTGAAGGATGTAAGGGGGAGGGACCATGTCCCACAGGGGAGGGACAGTGTCAGGGTACCCACAGCTAGGGAGGAATCCATGTGGGAGAGGCGTGGTGGGTCCTCCACAGCCACCCACCTACCCAGGGTGCCTGTGCCATCATTGTCAGTGCACCCACATGCTGGGTTAGCCTGACTATGAGGAAAGATTTCTTTGCAGAAGGGGCTGTTGGGCGTTGGAATGGGCTGCCCAGGGCAGGGGGGGAGTCCCCATCCCTGGAGGGGTTGAAGAGTCGGGTTGACCCAGCACTGAGGGATCTGGTGGAGTTGGGAACAGTCAGTGAGGTTCATGGTTGGACTGGAGGGGCTTCGAGGGCTTTTCCACCCTCGATGATTCTATATCTGCTCATTCCCCCAGCTCCTCCCAGACAGGATCCGCTACAGCAATGTCCTCTACTACCGCCCGTTGGTTGGGGGGCCTGTAGCTCGTGCCAGACCCTTCTCCCTCCCTGTGGATTGTTACTACCCCAGGTAAGTTGGGAGCTCCACGTCCCCATGCTCCTGGGTGTGATCCACGATGGGACCCCTCAGTGCTGGCCCCATCCTGGGCAGGGTGGCTGCTATGGAGGGGTGCCTGCCTGTGGGGGACATGGCAAGAAGGGGTGCCCTGTCTGTCCCTGGGAGCCTATCACCCCATTTGTGGATGCTTTGTGGTGCAGGACGGGCAGCGTTTCATCCGGGGCCGTCCAACCCACCTGGGTCCCCTTCAGCTCCACTGTCACTCACCGGAGACGCTTGCGCTTCGCCCTGGATGTGTATGACAGTGAGTGGGGGACCCCCAAACCCCCTTGTTCCCCTGTGTGTGTGTGAGGGGTACACACACACACAACACAACATCCCCTCCTGCCTTCCAGGTACCTGGTCCTCCCGCCTGCACCAGCCCACTTATTTCCTGGGGGAACTGGTCAACATCGAGGCGTCGGTGAGCACCGACCCCCGCCTGCCCCTGAGGGTCTTTGTGGACGAGTGTGTGGCCAGCCCAAGCACAGCGACGTGGCTGAAGTACAAGGTCATCGCTGACAATGGGTGAGCATCACAGCTGGGCACGGGGTGCCCCCCAGACTGCTGATCTCCTTCCTCACCAGGACCCTGGGTGGTGGCAGTCCTGTTTCACCCCATTTCCCATCCCCGTAGGTGTCTGTTGGATGAACAGCTTGGTCGTTCCCGCTTCCTACCCCAGAGTGGGGACAGCTTCCTCCGCTTCCAACTGGACACCTTCCTCTTCCCAAATGCCTCCAACAACCAGGTCTGTGCCAGCGGGGTCTGTGGGTGTGGGGAAGGGGTGGCTGGGGGTGATTGTTGGTGAGCCATGGGACAGTTCAGGACGTGTGGCAGGAGGATGCTTGTCCCCACAGATCTACCTGCACTGTCACCTCAAGGCTGTGGTGGAGGGGACTGGCAGCACCTCTGGCAAATCCTGCTCCTATGACCGCATGGCAGACGCCTGGCGCTCCCCGGATGGGGCCAACTGTTCATGTTGTGGCTCCCCGGCTGGCTGTGGGGGCCGTCGGCGCCGTCAGCTGGCCGGCAGCAGAGGTAGGAAGACCCTTCTGAACCCATGGGGGGGAATGCAGGGACCCATGAGATGTTTGTGCCCAGCAGTGCCTGATGGGCTTCTCCTTACAGGGCTCCTGGGGGAAGCCAGCATCCTCCTCAGCCCCCTGGGGCTAGTTTCAGCTCTGCCCAGCTTGTCCCCGGCCCCCACCGGGCTCCTCAAGGCACTGGAGCCCAGCACGGCACTGCCGCGTCGCCCCTCAGTCCCCGTGGTGCGGGAGGAGAAGAGGGACTCAGGTGAGTGTGAGCTGCCCCACGGTGCTGGGGGGTGGTGGGGATGACCCTACTGTCCCCCTCACCCCACTCTCTCTCCCCTGCAGGGTCAGCTGTCCCTGGCACCACGCTGGCCATGGTGGCCATGTGCTCCATCCTCGTTGCTGTCAGTGTGGTCGGCTGCTACTGCTCGGTGCGGCGGTACCAGAGTGGGCACGGGGTGGGGGACCCTGAGACAGCCTCGGGGGAGCCCTGTGATGTGGCCATGGCCCCTACAGCAGCTGGTGGTGCTTGGGCCACCCCCAGGAACCCCCCTGTTCCTGCAGACCCTGCTGTGGTCTGACTCTCCTTCTTTTGGAAATAAAACCTGTGGCAGAAAGGCTGTGCCAGTGCAGTGTGGAAGGGGGGGTGGTGTCTCCACGGGTGAGTGGGTGTGGGGTGTGATGTGTCCCTCCAAAAGGGCCCGCTAACCTCTCTTGGGTGCTGTCGGACACCCCATGCTGCTCACCATAGAGTGGGGAGCAGGGCTGGGCCGCTTGCAACTGTGGCTCCTGTGCTATATTGGGGGGGATTAGAGCACTGGTACCCCTCTGCCTGGGTGGTGGGTGAAAAACAACCATTGCCAACATAAGGACACCAGTGTGGTGAGCCCCTGGCACAGCTGCAGCTCCCCCCCTCTCCCTGGGGATGCTCTGGTGAATTTGCAGAGAAGGCGGGGGGGTAAGAGCAGAGCTGGGGCAGGGGGGGCAGGTTTGTAGCATCCCAGGTGGAAGCTCGTGGGCACCAGATTTGTGCAGCTGTGTGATGTTAGGGTACTGAGGGGCAGATGGGCTGCCCGGGCCTTGCTGCTTGG
>NW_020799102.1:35295-40939 GCF_003259725.1 Athene cunicularia
CAGCTCTGTTATTCTGCCCACCCCTCCTTCAGAAGAAGCAGTAGCTCTTGGGTTTCTTTGCAGCTGGCCACCCCTGAAGTCTAGAGAGGCGCTGGCCCCGAGGACGTCGGTGTGGGGTCCTGCCTCCACGCTCCCAAAACTGTCCCCAGGGTTACGGCATCCTCCTCCCGCCACGCTGCAGGCTGGGACACGCTGGTACCCCCTCCCAAAAGCCAGCAAACACCCCCAATTTGCCCCCTCCCTGGTTCATCTCCTGCCCCCACACTAGATCTCAAAGACGGGCTCTTCGCACGCTGGCTGCTCTGGAGAAGGGGCTTCTCCACGGGGTAGCGGGGAGCATCTTGGGGCTTCATGGGGTGTTTCTGTTGGTAAATACCCAGTTGGGTGCTGGGGTTCATTCATGTCAGGGTTCAGGATCTCCTTGAGGTCTGGTGGCCATGTAGCAGGCAGCTTCTAGAGCCCCCACCGTGTGCTGGGAGCCGTGCAGGTACTTGGAGCATCTACCTCGGCTCGTACCCCCTTGGCTTTATTTTATCTTTGAAATAAATGCTCTGTCTGGACCTGCGTCTCCTCATTTTGGGGATTTCTCAGCACTGGAGCTGCAAATCCCCCCCACGGAGCTGCTGTCTGGTGGACAAGGGGCTCCTCCTGCCCAGCTGCAGGGGTTTCCAATGCCCATCACCTTGATCTGGTCCTGCTGGGGATGGTGACACCACGGTCCCCCCGGTACCTGCACCCCCCTCAGAAAAAACACCACCCTAAATCCCCCCCTTATACACACAGCAGCACAGCTCACTCTATCTAGCGCTGTTGGAGTGGTGATGACAGCAGCTTCAGATTCTTACACCAGCTGAGGAGCTGCACCCTGGGCTGGGGCTGCTCCTTGGGGTGACATGGGGACACTGGTGGCATTTATTCCCTGTTCCCATGAATGTGGCTGGATGATCCCGTGGGATGGGAATGGAGCTGAGGGACTTGCTGAGTGCTCCTAAACCTCATCTGTGCAGCAATTCCACAAAAATCGTTCATCTTGGGGGCAGGAATTGAGACTAAAGGGTTCTTGTCCCACTTTTAACCAGCGGAGAGGTTTGTCACCTGACGAGTTCATTTCCCACCCGGCAGCGGTGGGGGTGCCTGAGAGCCTAACAAGGAGTAAGGGCGCTGATGAGCGTCTGGCACTGGTGGGAAGCAGTTCATTTAAGGAGCAGCCCGAGCTCACGGCAAGCTTGGGATGGAGGCAAGGAGGGAGAGCCCAGCACTGATTTTCAGAGGGGTAGGAGCACCTTGGTGAGTTATTGATGCCCTAAAAGGCGGACCTCTGTCTGCACTTGCTCCCTGGGGTATCACCCCTACTGTTGGGGACAGGGTCTGCCCCCAGCCCTCACCTCCAGCCCGAGGGTGAGCTTGTTTGAACTACCACTTTTAGTTTTGGGTTAAATATTTTCTTGTTTTTAACAGCCCACCCCCCTGCCCTGACAATGCTCACTGCTGCTCAGCCAAAGCCTCATGGATTATTCACTCGCTGTCAGTTATTTCTGTTCCTGGCTCTGAAAAAATAATGAGCCAGTTTGGTAGGAAAAGCCCCAGAGATTGGGGGAGCAGGACAAACAGCCTCTCTCTGCTCATCCCACGTTTACAGCCCCATTACAGCTCCAGCTCTTCACCTGTAGCTCCGGAGCCTCCTGTACCTCATCTCCCAGCAGCTGGGGAGCCTCTCCAGCCCCAGGGGGGCCACCACACAGACCTGCTGACCCCCCTCAACCAGGCTGGTAGGTCCCTCTGTCTTTGCCAAGCATGGTGGATCCGTCCTTGCTCATCCTCTGCCAGCATCAGGTTCTTTTTTTTTTTTCCCCAGAGCATCCCACTGCCACATGCTGAGCTGGGTCGGGGCCAGCTTCTTGCTGCCAACTGCAAAATGCCCCTTTCCATGAAATCGGGTGTTAGCATGGCGATAACCCAGAGCCCCTCAATCTTTAAACCCAGATTATCTTTCCCCAGATTTTCAAGGTTTTCTGTGGCTGTGTTGAAGTACAGCTTTCCCTGGAAATGCAGGAATAGATGTTTGAAGTCTCTAGGGAAACGTGTTTCTTATCTATATGCATATTTCTACGTGTTTTCAGCCTTGAAACCTGGGGAGGAGCAGGTACCTCTCAGGGCTGGGGACAGCAGGTGACAGGAATTAGAGAGGGTCTGGGGAGCTGGCAGGATGATGGGGAGGGGCCCGCTTGGGGACACATGGTGCTGGTGAGCCGGTGATCAAAGGGCTGTATAAAGGGTGGCGACGCAGGCAGGAGAAACGCTGGGGCAAAGGCCGGCAGTCACTGTCCCACGCCGGCAAACACGGGGCCTGCCAGGAGCTGGGTACCCCAAGGGACAGCATGGTGAGTGCCCCACGGCTGGGGGGTGAGGAGAGGCCGCGCACCCCCCTTTTTTGCCGTGGTGGTGGAGGGCTGGGGGGCTCAGTGTCTTGCAGCAGCTCTTGTTTATGGTGTTTGTTGCAGCCATCCCCGAGGCGGAGGTGGGGAGCGCAGGACAAGCCCCTCTTGTCACCGGAAAGCTTTGGCTCTTCAACCGTGGCTGGGACCTGGGGATGTTCCCCCAGGAGACCCCCCTGCCAGACCCCCACAGCAGGCACAGGGCTGACCTCCCGTGCGTACCTGCTCCCTGCCCCACAGTGATGGGGGATGCTCCCCTGCCACTCCTGGGGGGTGGGTACAGACTGAAGGACCATGGGGCTCCTCTGGGCAGCACCCCCTTAGAGGGAAAGGGCCCTTGGGGACATGCAGGGGAGGGGACAAGGTGTGGGGTGGCAGCGACCTTGGGGGTGCATGAAATGCTGGTGATTTGGGGGAGAGGAGCTCCTGGGGTTAGGGGGGCTGCTTTACATACCTGGGTAAAGCCAGGGAGCACCCACACCCTGAACACCAGGTCTGGGTCCTGCATCTTGGAAGGGTGCTGGAGCCCTGGAGGGGGGCTGGGAAATGGCACGGGGGATGCCCAGGGCAAGCTGAGCGGGCGAGGGGTCTTCAGGGTGGAAAGGAGAACTGTGAGGGCAGGCAGCAGTGCGTGGTCCTCGCCTGATGTGTAGTAGCGAGCTGGCGGTGGGCTGAGCTGGGATGCAGGAGGGGTGTCTTCACCCCCCGATGAGGGAAACGGGGAGATGTGGAGCTGAAAAGTGGCGGAGGGGAACAGACACACACACAATCTGCTGAGGGGCAGCGACACGTCGCCCCGGTGCTGTGTCTGTGTGGGACGGTGGGGCCAGGGCAGCCACGTGTGCTCTCCCTTCCCTTCCTTGCCTGGGATGCTGTAGCAGCGCTGACGATGGCACCCAGAGACCCTTTTGTCACCCTCCCTCCCTACACCCCCCCGGGGGATACCAGGGCCGTGCAGGGGGCTGGATGCTGCAGGCTGGTGTCAGTCACCCTCCTAAAAGCGAAGCTGGGGGTGCTGGGGGTAAGAGCAAGCACCTCGCCAGGCCCCCGTGCCCCAGGGCTGTGGCCGGTGCCGGGCTGCCCGGTGCCTTCTGCTCCCCAGGGCATCCAGATCCTCCTGGGCATCCTCCACCTGGGCTGCGGGGGGGTCCTCATCTCCTCCCTCAGCGAGCCCCTGCAGGTGCTGACCGCCAGGTCCTGCTACTTCATCTGGGGAGGATTCCTGGTAAGGGGTTCCCCTGAATGTCCGCTTGGTTTTTGGGGCAGTACCTGCTTCTTCACACCTTCCTCTTCCTCTTCCAAAAGTTCATCCTCTCCGGTTCCAGCTCCATGGTGGCAGAGAAGAAACAGGGTGTCTGTGTGGTAAGGGAAGACGTTTCTGCTTGCAGCGGTTTTCTGGGGTGCAGGGGTGCTGGCTCCTGGCACCCCAACTCCTCCAAGTGCCAAACTGCCCCAGTGCATGGATGCTTGCTGGGGCTGGGGCTGGTTGTGACAACCTGCTGCCAGAGGACCCTTGTCCCCAGGCATGTGGATGTGGCACATGCGTGTATGTGATGGCTGCAGGACTGTCTGCAGAGCCAGGGGGGGCTCGCTGTGCCTGCCAGACCCCCCCTGAGGGCTGGGGGAACAGGTTTTGGGGGGGAGAACTTTTAGGGGTGGACTGCTAGGGGGGTATGTGGCTGGCTCTGTCCCCAACAGGTGAATGGCTTCCTGGTCCTCAACGCCATCAGCCTGCTGGCCTCCGTGGTGGGCATCGTCCTGGTGCTCTGGGACTTCAGTTTCCACCATGAAGCCTTTTTTGGGCCCCAGCTGGAGCTGGTGAGGGGGTGGGGTGGCAGGGTGGGGGGGATGGGGTGCCACATCCCAACAGCCCATGGCAGGGCAGGCTGGGATGCACATGGCAGACACGATGCTGCCAGGAACCTAAGAGGTGGGGTGATGTGGGGTCCCACCCCCTCTATCCTCGCCAGCACCTGGTGCGGGGGCTCCTGGGTGTCCTGTTCACATTCACTGCGCCCGAGACCTGCATCACCTTCTTCTGCATCTATTTTGGCTGGAAAACCAGACTGGCCACATCCACGCCGGTGAGTGGATGTGCGGGGAGATTTCTACCCCCCGGGGAACACGGGAGAGAGGGATGGCAGGTTGGGAAAAGGGGTGACAGGGATGAGCCCCCCCCCCAAACCCCTCAGAAGCAGCAGGAAGGAAGGCACCAGCCTCGGTGCCTTTGCTCCCGTGGTGTTTCTTCCCTGGCCAGGCTGAGGATTTCACCCTGAGCTGCGTGCCTCCACCGGCGATGCTGCCACCCCCGCCACCCTACCACGAGGTATTCGCGGCTGTGGACAGACGGGCTCTGTAGCAGCTCTGCGGAGGGTGGGGGGGGAGCTCTGCCCATCAGTGGCTCCCCCTTCCTCTCCATGTCGTCGTGGCTTTCCTTGTATCAGCTGCAGAGACATGCTGTGGCCATCCCCTGTCCTGCCCGCAGCGATGGTGTGGCCTTGTGTCCCTCCCTCGGGGTGGCAACGCTAATAAAGGCTGAGAGCTGGTCCCAGACTGGTCCCATGAGCTCCCCATGACTGGGCAGGGGTTAAGGCAGGGGAGATGCTTAAGGAAAGCCAAAAATCACCACACGTTCCCAGTCAGCAGTGACCTCAGGGGTCTTTGTGCCAACCCTGGGTCTAAACAAGTCGCTCAGGGTCATGTCCCGTTGCTGGTGGCCCCATGTGGGACTGGGGTGCTGGTGACAGGTGTCTTCCCACCCCGGGTGCCATTGCTGTGGCAGACAGAAGCAGTGGTGGGACTTTGACAGGTCTCGGGGTGACTGCGCGGAGGACAGCGGGAGGGGTGGGGACGGCACCAAGGTCTGCAGGTAATAAACCCAACTGGCCTCCGCTCCCATGGCACAGCCATCATGGCGGGGACAAGGGGCAGCACGGTGAGTGCCAATACAGGCGATGGCCAGCATGGGGGGAGCTGGGGGGGTGGCTGTGAGCGGGGAGGGGGGGTCCCAATGGCTCTGTCTTGCACTGGAGGGGTATCTGGCAAAGGTGGGGTTACTGGGGGTGGTGGCTGCCCCAGCTCTTCTCAAGTTCAAGGGGAGGGGGTTGCCTGGGCTCCAGGAAGGGGCTCTCACGACTCCTCCTCACATCCCAGGTTGGTGGCGTGCAGATTGCCTGCACACACCCCACCCCACCCCCCCAAAAAAAAAA
>NW_020799102.1:40989-44245 GCF_003259725.1 Athene cunicularia
AAAAAAAAAAAAAAAATTGAAGAGGAAGGGGGAGAAATAGCTAACAGAGGAAGAGGAGGGAAGTGGAGCTCTCACCAAGCCACCCCAATACCACCTCTGGGTGCCTTTTCCTCCAGGTCTGGCTGCTGCTGAGTGCCCAGGAGCAACATTCCCCTGGGAGAGAGCTGTGTGCCGCCGGGGAGGGCTGTGAGGTGTGTCCCATCCCGCCGGGGTCCCCAGGCTGCCTGCTCTGTCCCCAGGATCCTCATCCCCGGTGTCCCCAGCCACAGAGCCAGCCCCCTGGGGCCCTGCTGCCTGTCTCCAGCCCCATAGGGAAGCCCCACGGCTGGGTGCTCCAGGTGGCTTTGGCAGGCGCTCTCTGAGGGGACAGGGACGATGGCTGAGATCTTGCTCTGGATGAAGCCCAAGCTGATGGGGGTGAGCATGACCCTTCTCCCCTCACCAACACCATGGGGGGCAGTTTGTGGTGGGTCTGCCCCCACGAGTGGCTCCGAGCAACCCCCATCCCTCCGCACAGGCCCTCCAGGTCGTCCTCGGCGTGGCCCACCTCGGTTTCGGCGGAGTGGCTACCAGCATCGCAGGCTCCAGCTTCACCCTCTGGTCTGTCACCACCACCACCGCATACCCCTTCTGGGGTGGCATCTTGGTGCGTGCAGGGGACGTGGCACCCCCAGAGTCGCGGGGCAGGTGCCAAACGGGTCCTGGGGGAGGAGGAGGAACAGGATGGGTGCTCTGCGAGTATCTCCAGTGCCATCGTCACCCCAGCTGTGGGGGATGGAGAGCCATCTCCTCCAAGCCTGGTGGCTCTCAGGGCAGCTTTCCCCACCCCGATCAATCCCTCTGTGTGCTCACGCCGGGCAGCGGGGCCATGCCAAGTGTGGGCCGTAGCGTGACAATCCCCATCCCCGTGTGGGGGACCACTCTGCGCTGCTCCCCATCGCATGGAGGTGGTGGTGGCTACACCAAGGTGGGTCTTCCCCCACTTGAGCATCAATTTTTCCTCTTTTCGGAGCAGTTTATCACTTCAGGATCCCTCTTGCTGGTGGCAGAGCATTTTCCCAAGCCTTTGCTGGTGAGGATTTCCCCCTGCCCTCTCCTCCATCCTTCAATCTCTGGGATGTGTGGGCAGAAAATGGCAGGTCCCTCTTGCCTCCCCGTGAGCCACACCGGTGCGCTTCTCTGCCAGGTTAAGAGCAGCCTGGGAGCAAACGCTTGCAGCGCCGTCACGGCAGGCGTCGGGGTCATCTTCCTAATAGCGGATCTGAGCGTCGCTGCGATGTACAGGAACTTCCCAGCCTCCCTCTCGGTAAGTGGCTCCCCATGTAGTAACATTAGAAACTCCATCTCACTACAAGCTTTTGCCAGATTGGTTTTCCACTGGTTTAGTGAGTTGAGCTGGCTTAAAGGTGAGTGCTGGTGCCGGTGGTGATGGGAGGGAGGAAAGCAGAGTGTGCTGGACTGGCCAGAAATCACAGGGAGTTGGTGAGAAGGAGCTAAACAATGGCTCCCCTTTTCATCTTCCTTCAGTAATGGGGTGAAGAGAAATGGCTTGCAAAAGGCACATGTATTTCACAGAATCCCAGAATCATCTGGGTTGGAAAAGCCCTTGAAGCTCCTCCAGTCCAACCATGAACCTCACACTGACAGTTCCCAACTCCACCAGATCCCTCAGCGCTGGGTCAACCCGACTCTTCAACCCCTCCAGGGATGGGGACTCCCCCCCTGCCCTGGGCAGCCCATTCCAACGCCCAACAGCCCCTTCTGCAAAGAAATCCTTCCTCAGAGCCAGCCTGACCCTGCCCTGGGCAGCTTGAGGCCATTCCCTCTTGTCCTATTGCTTGTTCCTTGTTCAAAAGACTCATCCCCCCTCTCTGCACCCTCCTGTCAGGGAGCTGTAGAGGGCCATGGGGTCTCCCTTCAGCCTCCTCTTCTCCAGACTTAGCCCCCCCACCCCCCGTTCCCTCAGCTGCTTGGAGTTGAGAGCAGGATGTCAGCCCCCGATGTAATTTTTTTTTTTTTTTTTTTGCTTTGGTGGGCTGTAGCGGCACACCAGCAAGATATGGCTCCAGGGTTGGGGGGATGCTTGGCAGAGCCCCCACCACATCTGGGACATCAAGAGGGAGGGATATTTCTGAGGTGAGGGTCAGCATGGCCAGGGGGTTTGTTCCCCCCAGGATGTGGGGCAGGAATACTGCTCTGCCACTGCACCATCACCAGCTTCCTGGCCAACACGGAGCCCACGTTGGCCTGATGTGGTGACGGTCGTGCCGGGGCACCGGCATGGGGCTGCTGCAAGTGGATCACAATGCTCTGTGGGGTTGTGTTGCTTGCAGTCAGCCAGCACCGGGCTCTCAGGCATGCTGCTCTTCACCAGCTTCCTGGAGCTCGCCATCACTGCCCTGTTCTGCTGCCGGGGCTACCTGGCTGCCTGCTGCCCACCCCAGACCGTGAGTAGTGCCCTGTTACCTCCTCCTGCACTGGGGGGGTGATGGGGATGGCTCTGAGCTGAGGTCGGGCAGGGTGGGACTCAATGAGAAGCTGGGACACATCAGCAGAGGCATCTGCGGTAACGCCAAGATGCTGAAGGCCACACGTGTGTCCCCAAGCATCCCCCAGACCCGTGTCCTGGCGGGGAGTGACAAAGGGGACACGCCAGGGCTGTGTGATGACGGACCTGCCACCTTCTGCTTTCCAGGTTCCCTTTCCCATGCCCTACGCCACCAGCAACAACCCCTCAGACCTGCCCATCGTTCTGTCGGCTCCCCCGGCCTACAGCTATGAGGGCTATGCTCCTTAATGCCACAGAGGGAGCCTGGCCAGCTAGAAGTGGAGACAAGATGCTGGCCATGCCAGCACCGCCACCCCTTCCCCCTCTGTGGATGCCGTGGGAAGCTCACACAGAGCCGGGGAAAACCCCACATTGCATCTCGTGGGGTCCTGGCCTCATCCTGACCATGCCCGTGTGGGGCTGGGACACCCGGCTGGCCCCCGAGTGTCACATCCCCAGTAAAATGGAGGGTGGATGGAGGATGCAGCTCTGCCCCATCCATGGGGTCGGGGTGGGAAGAGGCTCTGCACACACCCCCCCCCTCAATCCCATGATGGGTTAAATGAGGAGCAGCGGGCTGCATCACGGTGGTTTGGGGGGAATTGTTTGGTGCAGGGCAGGAGGGACCTTTTCAGGGCAGAGTTTCCCTGCCCTACTCAGGAAAGGTAGGAGCAATGCTGCTGCATTCCAAATGACAACGCCCCCCCC
>NW_020799102.1:44295-51457 GCF_003259725.1 Athene cunicularia
AGAAATATGAGTGACTCCAGAACAAAGAGTGGCTCATAGTTCCTTTCTATCAAGTGCCATAATGTTTCAGTGTCATTGCTTAAAAATATCTATTATTGCACGTCTTAATATTATGTGATTTGAGTTTTATCAGTTTCACCTTCCATTGAAATTACCCACAAGTACTCTGTTAGAATTGTGTGTAAATGCAAGTTTTTTACATTTATTGACTGATGTACAAAAGTGTCAGAAGATTCAGAAAATGGTTTCTGAATACATTTCAGTGTTTAGTGTAGGCTCCTTTCATACCTCCTTGCACTTTATACCACTGTGATTAATTTTGCTATCAAGAAAGGGAGACTACAATAGCTACTGATAGATTTATTTCTCTTTAATATTTTTCCTTACAAAGAACTTTTTGTTTCCATAATAGAAGGGATTATATTCCTTAAGACTGATATATTTTAATAAGAACTCACAACTTTTACTACTTAAAAATAATTCCTTTCTTTGTTTCATGAATTAGAAACAATGAGGAGAAGCTGAAGTCTGCCCAAGCCAGGTGTTTCTTGTTGGCAGCCTGCTCCCTAATGACTCTGGCTCTCATACAGCAGCTGCCTGCTAGTCTCTTTTGTATGGCCTATTGTTGCTGCACACCCCTCGTTAATACACATGCTGCCCGGGGCAGACCCTGAGAATGACATCAACTTGCTTATCTTAGAAACCTCCGAACCTGATGCAGGGTGGGGGTTTTGCGGAGAACTGGCTCCACAGGTGCCTTGTCCAAGGGGTTTTCAGCGGCACAGTCCCTACTCCAAAATTTTGCCTCTGGTTAAGGTTTCCTTCCCCATTGTGTCTCCTCGGGGCAGCTGAATTCCCCACCACAGCGATTCCCAGCAGCGCCGGAGCAGCCGCCTTGGTCAGTGCTGCACCCCAAAAAGGGTCAGGACCACCCCAGCAGGCAGCACCGTGCTGCCAGTCTCCTTGCCTGCTTCTGACTGCTCTTGGCTCCACATTTCCTAAGCCTGGAAGGATCCCTTAGTGTTTAACACCCTCAGAGGAGGTTCCCTCTGTGGTTTTTTGGGGGCACAAAGCAGGGACAACACAGCCCACAGTCTGGGGATCACAGAGCAGGGTGTTTGTCTGCAGTGAAAATATAAGGGTTGGCATCATCGCCGCCCAGGGAACATGGCACAGATAAAAGCCAGCTGCTTTTTTTTTTCAAAAAACAAAACAAAAAAAAAAAACAGAAAAAGAAAAAAAAAACAACTTGAAACCTGTCCCAGAAAAAATGTAGCTTTCTCATTCTGGAACCAGTATCCTAACAGCCCTGTGAGAACCAGAAACATTTGGAGGCAAAGCAAAATGTTGACTTTTGGTATTTTTATGGGGATATAAAGTTTTTCACAGGAAGCAGCAACTTTCTGTGAAAAGCGTTTCTCCATTGCAATCTATTTTCTTTGGAAAAAAGCAGCGGGTTTTGGGTTGGAAAAGGACTTTTGGTTCCACCAGGCTCGTAAACTTGTCCTGTGCTGGTGGGAGGGGATGCTGAACTGCACACACAGACCCCGCCCCGCCGCCTTTCCCTGCCCCAAACCTGAGCACCCAGCCAGGCTTCCCCCATTCGTGCCGTGACATCCTGAGGGACACCGGGGCGTTGAGCCCGAAGCCATCGACGTGGGAGTCCCCAGCTGCCAGCCCAGGTGTTTGTCGAAAGCCACATTTTCATGGGGCAAATGTCTCACCCAGCACCAGCACTCAGCCCGTGCGTGAGCGGCTCCTGGAGATTTAAAAGAAAGGCTAATCAGCAAAGCAAAGATTTCCAGCTGTCAGGAGAGCAAAACTCGACCTAAAAAACCACAACAACAAAACATTAAAATCCAAGGAACGCATTGTATATATCAGCAAAGCCAGAAATTCCTGCAAATAAAGGGCTGGAAGGCTGCACCGACTGGGCCTGCCGCTTCCCCGCATCTGCTCAGCCAGACGTTTAAAAGCTTCACCTCCTCTTGGCATCTGTTTCCAAAATAAATTGTAACATCCTACCTTGGGCTCCTGCCATCCCCAGCTGGACCTGGCTTTATTTAGAAAGGGAAAAGCACTTTCTCCACGGATACCTTGCTCGGAAAGGGGTTTTGCTCAACCACTTCACCGAAGCCAGCTGCTGGGCCGAGGGCAGTCACGGCTGTTTCTGGCTGAAAGGCTGAAACTTCAGGAATGCTTTAGGAATCTGAAAAGATGGATTTGGGAGGAAATCCACCGTAGCAGGCGGTTTCGGCTGGGAACACGAGCCGTCGCTAATGCTGGAGGACACCCTGCATGTATAAAGGCTAAAGAGGGGATCCCAGCATTTCCACGGGTGCTAAAGTGTTCCTTCCCCCTCGGGTGCTGCCGGGGCTGCAACAAGATCCCAGCCGGCGCAGGACTTGTTAGCATCAGGGTGTTGAGAGCATCTCTCCCTCCGCAGAGAGGCCGAAATTACCGGCAGAAATTAAAGGCCAAGAGGCACGGGGAGTGCGATGAAGAGGCGCGGTTGAATCTCATCCATCTCCATGTTTTTCCTGGAAAGCCGTGCCGGCAGTTGCAGCCCTTTACAAGGCCAAGTGCTCGCTCCCCCGCCATCGGGGCTACAGGATGGGGAAAACGCCAGCGGCAGCTTCTCCCCAGCACCCGGTGCTGGCACTGGCAGCTTTTCTCCCCCTGATGTTTTCCACCGTGGGATGAGAGGATGCAGATGGGCTACAGTGCCTGGCAAACCCCTTGTCCTTTTCTCCCGCTTGCCTGCCCGGAGGCAGCGTGAGCCCGCTCAGGCACCAGGGTGGAGATGCAAGTCCCTCACTGCTCCTTGCTGTTGGCTCTTTTCTGAGACCTGCTTTAGGCTGGTTTGGTGGGAGTGTCCCCCCCTCACCTCCCAGCTATGGGCAAATCTGGAGCCAACTCCTGCTGCTGTGCCAAAAATCCTCCCATTCCCCTGCGTGTGGGAGCGTGGGGAGGGCACAGACTGACTGTGCTCCCTCGTTAGCCAACAGACAGGGAAATGGTCGGGCTGTAAAGACCCAAAATGGGACAGGGGAGAGCTGAGCCCCCACAGTCCCAGCTTGGCTGCTGAGGTTTGCTGGGCATCCTGCCCCCAGGCTCGTGGCCACCACCCCAGTCAGCCACTGGTCAGTCTCCTGGTTTCCAGCCTGCAGAGAAAACCTTTGAAAGAGTCCCCGGAGAAACACAGAGGCTCTGTGGGGACACCAGCTTCCCTCCAGCGTCTCTGCAAACTCAAGAGCCAAGGATGTGGCTGTGCTGCTGGTCCCTCCATGGGAGACACTGAGACGTGGCTGCTCTGTCCCCGCTTTGGTACCACCCATCCCCTGGTTTCCCTGGGATTGGAGGGGGGCTGTGGCTGATCACCCCTCGCTAGGGATCACACACCACTGCTGGCCCCAACGCTGGAAGCCTCTACCTAGCTCTGGAAGACATGTGCCTCCAAACCAGGCGTCTCAGCTCCCTCTAGGGCCAAAGGAAAGGAAAAAGCACTTCACAAAATTCCTCCACCTGCTCCTAAAATCCTCAGCTGTAACCAGGCTGTGGAGGGGCCCAGCCCTCCCTGGCTCTGCGGTGCGAGGGGTGTTGGAGTCCCCAACGCTGGTGATGCCCGTGGCCACCAATGTGGTGTGAAGCCAGTCCTAGCTGCTTGTGGCCAAGCTCAGAGATGCCAGAACCCTGTACTTAAATATTTCTGTTCCACCGAGAAATAGCTTGGGTAAAGCCTCAGGCGGTGGGCAGACATTCACAGCCTCCAAGAGAGGAAAAAGCCCAAGTGGGGTCCTACCCTGCACCCGTCAAACGTCCAGGGAAGCCGGGGGGTCCTCTGGGGGGACCCCAGCCCACTCGGTGAGCAGATGGGGACGGCAGCCACAGAGGAAATAGCTGTTTTCTGGCAGACCTGGAGACCGGTGGCCGGCGCAGGGAGGAAGGGGCCTCTAAGCTTGCCCCTCGGGAGCTCCTCGCCATGTGTGGTGGCTCTGTTCCCAGGCTGAGCTCTCATTTCCTATCGGAAACAACCACATCTCCTTTCCCTTCGGCTCCCGCTGGAGCTGTCCGGCACCGCACGCTGTGCTGCCGCTCCCCCCCAGCTCGCTCCTGCGGGTGGGCTGTCCTCACTGGGGACAGACCCACAGGGTCGAGGCACTTGTGAAGGAAGAACCCCAATTGAGACAATAAAAAGGCAATAAAGGAGCTTCCTTGGGACTTTTAGGGGTTTATAATGTTTGTGCCATGTCCTGTTTCACTCCTTTTTTTATTCCCCTGTGAGGGAAACTGCCAGGGCTGGCTGTCTCATAGTGGCCAAATTAATCTTTGAGCACCTCGTTAGGACCCTGACAGGGCAGATAATGATGCCTGAGTTAAGCATCTACAACTGGGGATAGAGAAGACTCGCCCAAAACTGGGCAAGGGGGGGGTGTGTGTGTGTGTGTGTCTCCTCCCGGGAGCATCCCAAGGGACAAGCGTCCAACCCCTTCCGCAGGCTGCAGCGGAGTTCTTGAAGGGGCTGCCCCCACCTACAGGTTTGCCAAGCCCCCCTCCCTCTCCCTCCATCTTGTGCATGCAGGAGGGTGCATGCGGGGCTTTTTGCCAGCCTCTCCCCTCCGCTGGCAAAGCCACCTCGTTGAGCAAGAGGGGCCTGACGAGATTTCCGCGAACAAACTTCCTGCAGGGAGCAAAGGGCAGCGGGATCGTGTCCCTGCCCGACCACCACCTCCTGGGGAAGATTCAAACAGTGAAGGGACCGCTAACGGCAGCCGTGGGGAGGAGGAGGAGGGCAAACCTGTGCTGAAGGAGGTAACTGGGTGTGGAGTGAGGTGTGGGGTGCACGATGGGGTGTGGGACATCCTTGGAAGAGGATGTCAGTGCTTCTTGTGCTGCTGCATCCCATACGGTGGCCCTCAGCAGGCCAGGAGCTGGCCTGGTCCTTCAGCTTCCTCACTCTGCTTGCAGACGATGGCAGCCACCACAGTGACTGACTCCGGGGGTGTGAGGATCATCACGGAGGTTATCCCAGCCACAGACCCTCGAGCGGCCCAGCTGACCTCCAGCTCCAGGCCGTCCACACCTGCCGGGGCATCATTTCAAGTCAAAATCTTCAGAAGGGCTCAGCCAAAGGCGCTGGGGGTGAGACATGGCACCTTGGAGGGACAGGGCACCTTGGAGGCAAAGTGGGGACTGAATATCCCCAGGGACTGTCCTGCCAGAGCGTGGTGTGACAGTGGGAGCGGGGTGGAACACAGCTAACAGCAACGGTGATATCCATCCTTTGCTGGTGCTGGCACACAGGCAGAGCTTTGGGCCAAGAGTGACCAGGGGGATTGCTCTCCCCCATCCTTCCCCAGACCATCCACATCTTCACCGGGATCATCCACATCTGCTTTGGGATCATCCTGACAGTGTCAGAGCACAGGACCCCTTCCCTGCCTGTGGCCAGTGGGATCCTCTTTTGGCTCGGGCTCTTGGTAAGTAGGGACATGCCTGGCCTTTACCTTCTCACCATCCGATGAGGACTGGGGGATCTCGGTGGATTGGGGACCAGATCCCGTCACCAGGGCCTCCTCTTACACCCAAATCTTCCAGCTGTCCCCTTTGGGGATAGAGGGAGAGTGCATGAAGCCCTGAACACCAGTTTGCAGCCAAAGAGGCAAGGGGATGTGTGGGATGGGTGTCTTGCTGCTGACACCCTTCTTCCTCTGTTTTCCGAGCAGCTCTTGGTCTCAGGCTCTCTCCTGGTGGAAAGTGAAAAAAGAGAGAATATCTTGCTGGTAAGGGGGTCCCCTGTGGTCAGGCTGGAAGGGGCAAAGCGTCCCCCCATTGCTTCTGCCCATTCCGGAAGCTGGTGGGACCCCCCTGCAGCCCAGATTCACCCTGCAGGGGCTAGAGTGAGGCACCCAAGGCCTGTCTCACCCTCAGGAGGTCCCCAGCTCTCTCCCCATCACAATCCTTCATGCTTCAGGGCCTCCACAAGACACTTGGGGCCTGGTGAAGTCCTTCTCTGATGATGGGGACAAAAGGTGTCACAGAGGTGGCTGCCATGGGTGGCTTCTCCAGGAATATATGTGTCCTGAATTGAATAATCCAGCTCAGAGGCCCCCTGCTCACACAGCTCAGAGAGCACCAGGCAGCCTCTTCCTCAGCTCTGTGGCACCTCATGGGGGGTCTCTGGCAGGGTGGGCATCATGCTGTCACCGCACAGCTCCTGGCTGGAGTAGAAGGAACAGAGCTGCTGCTGGTTCACGTGAGGTGACCCCCACAGGTGAAAACCTGCTGCATCATCAACATGGGGGTCATCCTGAGCACGCTGGTGGCCACTCTTGTCCACACCACGGCCATCACTCGCAACATCCCCGACTGCGAGACCAACATGCCGTTCCAGCTGAAACCTGAGTGGTGCTTCAACCTGGAGAACAAGGTAGAGCCTCATGGTCCTGCTCAGGCAGTGGGTTTGATTGCCCGTGAAGGGGTAGGGATGAGGGACACTGCAGGATCCTTCCGCTCTCCTTCTCGCAGATGCTGATCAACGGGCTGGATTCCATACTCGTCATTTTCAGCCTCCTGGAGTTCTGCACGGCCGTGGCAGTCCTGGCCTTTGGCTACGACGCCATCAAGCAGCACAAGTATATGAACATGGTGAGGGGGGCTGGGCCCATTGAGGGGCCTTGTCACAGCCCAGAGCCCTAGGGAGGCCTGGGGCACCAGCTCCGGCATTTCGGTGGGAGCAGGGCAGCGGTATCCTCCCTCTTCTTTCTTCTGAGGGGCCACCCCAAGCCGGTGACCCACGAGGGTCTCTCTCTGTGACCCCAAAAGCAGAATTTTCCCCTTTTCCTCTCCCAGGTGCTGTAGCCATGGCCAAGCCTGCAGCTGTCCCCTGCTAAGAACCACCGCATGCCCCAGCCCTGCTGCCAGAGCCCGGAAGGGCCTCCCTGGTGTCCGACGGTGGAGCTGGCCAGAGCTCGAAAGGCCTCCACATCCCGGCCCCGGGAAGGGGGCTGCTCCCCTCTGCCTGTTTGGCCCCCAGTAAAGGCCTCTCCCCCCAGCCCAGGCCACGCATCTTTCAGGGGCTCGCTCAGGGGGCAGGGGGTCCTCACCGAGCCCCCACACGAGGGGGTGTGTGGGGGTGTGTGTGTGTGTGTGTGTGTGTGAG
>NW_020799102.1:51507-54003 GCF_003259725.1 Athene cunicularia
GGTGAGAGCGGGAGGGAGAGTCAGGCCTCAGGCGGGGGTCTCTGGTGGAGGCCGCGCTGTTTGGGGGTTCTGAAGGTTGGAGGGAAGGCTCTGCGGGTGCTTTGCGCGGAGAGTCTGGGCGGGACAGGGCCGTTTTGGGGGTGGGTTGGCTCGGGAGAGGTGTGGGAGGGCCAGGGCTGCCTTGATGGGGCCACGGGGGTGGTTTGTAAGGGGACTTGGGAGCTGTGTGTAGATTTTAGGAAGGACCCAGAGGGGACGGGGCTGCTCTAGGGGAGCCCTGAGCTGAGGGGAAGATTTAGAGGGGATGCGAGGGCGTGGGGCTGCTGTGGGAGGCTTTGAACTGGGGGAGTTTCACAGAGTTCTGGCCTGAGGAGTTTCTGGAGAGGAGCCGCAGCAGGTGAGGCTGTGTGGGGTTTCTGCGAGCCACAGAGAGCTCAGCTCTGCCTCCTCCAGCTGCTAACGCAGCCCACCTGCCTGCCCAGGTTCTCACACATGATCCAGGACAAGGCCCTTCGCACCTCCTGGGCACGGAAAATGAAGGAACGGCAGGAGAGGAAGATCGTCCAGGACCTGGCACGGCAACTGCAGGAGGGGAAACAGAGAGAGAAAGAGGTAACGGTGCTTGGGAGCTGCGCCTGGGGCTCGGGACCCTCCAGGCAGTGTCACCTGGCCTCCTCTGTGCCTGCTGTCCCAGCCCTTGTCTGCAGCTACCCGCTCCCTTCACTGTGGTGGGCTCAGGACAGTGACCAGAGACTTTTCCACCTCCCTCCATACACGACCCTCTGTGTGTTGGCAGCCGGGACAGTGAATTCCCTGTTGTTGTGCCAAATCCAGACTGCAACGGTCACATGCTGCAAGTCACTGACACAGAATAAACTTGTTCAGTCAGTTCAAGCCTTGTGCCGCAGGGGGGAAAGTGCCGCTGGCTTGGCTTTATGCCGCAGATTTTATGCTTGGGCAAGTGGAACTCATGGTGCCATAGCCCTGCAGCTCCCTGACTGGGGTGGACATTGGCTGTGGGTTGATGCTGGTTTGGGTTTAAGCCCAGAGGAAGGGAGGGAGGGATTCACAGGGAACACTTTTGCTCCCGTAGGAGAAGAAACGGCGACGGGAGGAGAACCTGAAGCGGCGCCTGGAGAATGAGCGGAAGGCGGAAATTGTTCAAGTGGTGAGTTGTGGCCCCACCGTGGGCTGTGGACACCGCGGTGGCCTGGCAGAGCCAGTATCCTTCAGATCCTAGGCACTGGTGTCTAGTTTGCTCCAGTTCCGCTCCCTGGCTCCTCTGAAGCACTGGGAGGACTGGGGAAGTCCAGCCAAAGCCAGCTGTACCAGGAGGGTGATTCCTCAGCCAAGCAGGGGGGGGACAACTTCTCAAAAACCAGGGAGGGGGTCACCTTGCGGATTGCTGCCACGCGAGGCGACAGAGCAGGGGAAATGGCATCAATGGGAATCCAGGCACATGGTGCTTTCCTGCAGGGAAGTAGGGGCTTTTCCATCTGGAAGAGACTTGGGAGCTTGGGGTGGATGGGAAGAGCTGGGCAGCCATGCAATGGTGGTGAGGATGTGTTTAACCTGTCACCTCCGACACCAGAGCTGGGGCAATTTGGAGATGCTCCTGGGGAGGAGTTTTAGGATAAATCTGACCAGGAGCTGGACGGCTTCATGTCCAGACTTCAGTCAGTGCTATGCTTCAGTGGTGGGAGGAAGACAATCCCATCCCCGCCTGGCTCCCCCCTTGGTGTGATCTCTGTACCTGAAAGCCCCTTCTTTCCCCCTCACCCCCATCCCCAGATCCGGAACCCGCTGAAGCTCAAGCGGGCGAAGAAGAAGCAGCTGCGGCGGGTTGAGAAGCGGGACACGCTGGCCCTGCTCCAGAAAACACCCGTGCGACGCAAACCAGCCATGGAGTGAGATGGGAGACAGGGCACCGCGATGCCCAGCCTGGGAAGCTGGGATTTCTGTGGGTCCCACTTCTCTCCGGGGGTGTTTCCTCGGCTCAGCGGGCAGGAGTTGCTGCCCGGGCCCTTGGGGTTGGACAGACAGCAGGACAAAGCTGGGGTGGGTGATGCAACGCCGTGACCTGCAGGAACTGACTGTTGGATCCCCCCTACCCTGCTCTGTGAAGCTGGGGTGTTGCTGAGGGCCTGGGGCTCGAAGAACTGCTTTGCCACCCCCCAAATCTGCTTTTTCTTTACAAAAATGAATAGGAACTGACCCAGACTTGCCTCCCAACACTTCAGGGGGGTGCAGGTGGCTCCAGCGTGGGGCCTTCCCTCTGCCAAGACCAATCTCACTCAGTCTTCCTGGGGTCACAGGGGCTCCTTTTCCTCAAAGAGGGGTCTCACCTCCCTGGGAATGAGCTCTGGATGGAGAGGACCCGTCTCTGCTGCGCTGCAGGGATGGGAGGGGAGTGGGTGGTGCAGCACTGCCTCCTGTCACCCTTCTTTGGTGGGGGGCAGCACTGCTGCAGGGTGGGTTTGGGGGGTACTCTGGGAG
>NW_020799102.1:55208-57521 GCF_003259725.1 Athene cunicularia
GTGGGAGGTGTTGAGGGGGGGGGGGCAGCAGTGCTGCATGGCCTTGGCAAGGAGGGGGGGACAGGGACTAGAGAAGCCAGCGGGCCCAGGTGGGCTACAAACCCCATTGTGGGATTGCCAAATCCTCTCGTTAGGATCCCTGGGGACAATCCCCTGCTGCCAGCCTGCACTGGGCCACTACGCAGCCTCCCCTGCCTCCTCCCTGAGGGTTGGGCAACCATGGGGCCCGAGTGGGCTACTCAGGGGTGATGCTCACCTCCATCCCCAGGTACACCATGGTGGAGGTGACAGTGACACCGAAATCCTCACTGGCCGACCGGCTGGCACAGATACGGGTGCGGGGACTGTCCCCCTCGCAGCTGGTTACTTTACGAGCGTCACTGACGGACGAGCAGGGTGAACGTTTCCAGTCTCGTGCCTTTTTCCGCGCCGATGCAGCGGGCGAGGTGGATCCCGGGCTCCACGCCGCTCTGGGTGGCAGCTACACCGGCGTTTGGCCCATGGGACTTTTCTGGTTCCTGCGGCCCGACACCCTTTTCCGACGCCTGGTCAAGCGGAATGTGGCCGGCAGCCCCTTCCTCGTCCGGCTGGAGGTTTTTGATGGGATCTGTTTGCTCACCAGGCCCCAGGACCAACCGTTGGCCTCCTGCGAGGCTGAGCGGTGGTATGTGGGTCCTGGTGTCCAGCGGGTGCCCATCCGGGAGGGCAGGGTCCGGGGGGCCCTCTTCTTACCACCTGGTGAGAAACGGGGTGTGGGGGAACCCCGGGATGTCCCAGTGATCAGCTTGTCCTGATGACTGGGGACATTCTGGGGTTGCGGGATGGCACCAGTGGCTTCTCTTCCCTCATGGGTGATGATCTCTGGCTCCTCGCAGGACCGGGACCCTTCTTGGGGGTGATCGACCTGTTTGGGGGTGCAGGTGGCCTCATTGAGTTCCGCGCAGGGCTGTTGGCCAGCCGGGGCTTCGCTGTGCTGGCCCTGGCCTTCTTCGCCTACGATGACCTGCCCCGCACCCTGCTCCAGATCGACCTGGAATATTTTGAGGAGGCGGCCAAGCTGCTCCTCCAGCACCCCAAGGTGAGCCCTGCAGCATGGCGTGTGGCCCCTGCAAGCAGGGACATCCTGGTGTGGGGGAGATGTCCTGGGGACTTGGGATGTCCTGATAAGCAAGTTGTCCTGGGGGCTGGGGACATCCCGGTGAACAGGATGTCCTTGTTACCAGGGATGTCCCAGTGGGTTGTCCTGGGGACTGGGAACATCCCAGCGAGTGGGTTGTCCTGGTGACATCCCAGCAAGTGGCACTGCCGACTGGCTCCGTTTCCCCACCCCACTGCAGGTGCGAGGCCCTGGCCTGGGTGTCGTTGGCGTCTCCAAAGGAGCAGAGGTGGCCCTTGCCATGGCCACGTTCCTCCCCCAGGTGGTGGCCACAGTGTGGATCAATGGCACGGCCTTCCTCTACGGCAACCCTCTGGTCTACAAGGATCTCCACATTCCCCCCATCCCCTACCTCACTGAGAGCGTAGTCCTCACGGAGGTGGGGGCCTTGGACAACTTGGGTGTCTTCACTGACCCCCGGGACCCCGCGTACAGCGCCTCGGCCATCCCGACAGAGAAAATCCGGGGCAAGGTCCTTTTCGTGGTGGGGGAGGCTGATCGCAACTTGAACAGCAAGCTCTTTGCCGAGTTGGCCATGGCACGCATGTCACCGGCGAGCTGTCGCCTCCTCTCCTACCCCGGAGCCGGCCACTTGATCGAACCCCCCTGCTCACCCCTCTGTAGTATGTCCAGCATGAGGGGAAGCCCCCTTCCGGTGCTGTGGGGGGGTGAAGCCCAAGCTCACGCCAAAGCCCAGGAGCACTCGTGGCAAGAGATCATCCAGTTCTTGGAGCTTCACCTGGGCCGTGCTGCCACCATGAAGCTGTGATGGCTGCGGGGAGCTGGGGCGGGGGGAGGAAGGGGCTGAGGTTGCCCCCCAGCCCCGGGCTCATTGCCCCCCTCAATAAAGTGCACCGTGCCAGCCAGCGCTGCCTGGTCCTGCCTGTACTCGTGGGGTAATGGCATGTGGGAGGACCCTATATGTATATAGGTACATATATAGGCACAGCCACGGCTCAGGGCATTGTGGGGGTGTCACTAACCAAGGTTAAAGTTTTAGTGGGGGGCTATGGCAAACCCCCACCTCCGCACACCCTTTCACTGTGAGTTTGGTGCCGGTAGGTGGCGGGAGCTGGTGCGGTCCCAGTGCCTGTGCTGAGCTGGGGGTGGGTTTTTCCTCCGGGAACGCTGAGGGGTTTAAACAGCCCCCCCCCCCC
>NW_020799102.1:59135-61826 GCF_003259725.1 Athene cunicularia
CAAAACCAACCTGGGCTGCTTCGCCCAGGCGTTCAGAACCAAAACCAACCTGGGCTCCTTCGCCCAGGCGTTCAGAACCAAAACCAGCCTGGGCTCCTTCGCCCAGGGGTTCAGAACCAAAACCAGCCTGGGCTCCTTCGCCCAGGGGTTCAAAGACAAAACCAGCCTGGGCTCCTTCGCCCAGGGGTTCAGAACCAAAACCAACCCGGGCTTCTTCGCCCGGGGCTTCAGAGCCAAAACCAGCCTGGGCTAGTGCACCCTGGAGCTCAGCCCCAACCAGGTCTTCTTCGTCCAGGCTTTGTGTCCCAGAACCAGCCTGGTCTGGTCTCCCACAACGCCCAGTCTGGTTTAATGCATGCTGGTGCTCAGACTCAAGGAGGGTTTGTACACTCGGGAGCTCAGCCTCAAATCCAGCCAGGCTCAGCTCATCCCAACCTTCAGACCCACTCTCAGGCTGGGCTCCTCCGCCCTGGGCTCCAGAGCCAAGCTGGGCTGGTACATCCCAGCCATTCCCAACCGGCTTTAGCACACCCGGGACTCCAATCCCGACCGGGTTTAGTACGCCCTGGACTTCAGGCTCAGCCCCAGCCGGGTCTGGTGCGTCCAGGCCTGCAACCCCAAGCCCAGCCTGGCTTGCTTCGTCCTGGGCTTCAATCCCAGCCCAGCCTACTGCAATCCACAACCCTTTTCTACTCCTCGGCAGGGGCAGGTAAGCCAACAGAACTCACAGCTGGGACGGGATGCTCAGGGCGGGCAGGAGGGTGTTTTGGCAGGGGAATGCTCAGGAGGAGGCAGGTCAGGGGGATGCTCTCAGGGCAGTGTCCCCTCTGTGTTACCCTCAGGTATCCAGTTGACACGGGAGCAGTGCCAAGTGGCTGTGGGGAGGATTCCCTGCGTGGCCCCGCAGGGCCAGGAGGCCTGCCTGCAAGCGGGCTGCTGCTACGATGACATGGACCGTGTGGCCCCCTGTTACTATGGCAACACTGGTAGGAAGTTTAGTGGGGGGCTCTGGGGACACCCCCATTGCCAACCACCTCTGCCAGGGTGAAAAAGGGGGGATTTAGGGTCCCCACTGGGCTGATGGATGGGTCCCTCGTGCTGCAGCCACTGTGCAGTGTCTGTTGGACGGGCACTTCGTGGTGGTGGTGCCGCGGGGCATCGTCACCCAGCCCTACAACCTGGACAGCGTGCGCCTTGCCAGCGGCCAGGCCGGCTGCGAGCCCCACAGGGTGACAGAAACCTTCGTCATGTTCCACTTCCCTGTCACGCAGTGTGGCACCACTGTCCAGGTAAGGGATGGGACCCCACACCCCACCCCAGAAGTCGCTCAGAGCCGCCGTGGGGACCTTGACCCTCTGTGTGTGGCCACCCCAAGGTGATCGAGGACCGGCTGATCTATGAGAACCAGCTGATCTCCACCATCGATGTCCAAGGGTCTCCCCGCGGCTCCGTCACACGTGACAGCATCTACATGTAAGGGGAGGGTGGGCAAAGCCCAGCAGAGAGCTGGGATCCCCCCTCAGCAAAGCCCATCTAGAATACCCCCGCCTGCCTCGCCAGGCTCCTTTGGCGCTCACCCTCCTCCTCAGGCTGGGGGAGCTGATGCCATGGTGGGGGGGGTGTGGGGGCATCCAGATCTGCTCTGCTTCCTCCCCACCCCCATCCCTAGCCTCCAGGCTCGCTGCATCTACAATGCCAGCGACCTCTTGCCACTTCGCATGGAGGTGGCCGTGCCCCCCACAGCCACCCCCTTGGCCATGCCGGGGCCCCTGGAGATCCAACTGCGCATTGCCACTGGTGAGCAGCCCATCTGCTGGTCCCCCCAACTTCACCGCCTGTTCCCTCCCTCCCCAAAACCTGCTCAGCCTCTCGCCCTTCCTACAGATGAAAACTACAGCTCCTACCACCCCGAGGGCGACTATCCCTTGGTGCGGGTGCTGCGGGACCCCATCTACGTGGAGGTTCGGCTCCTACATAAAACGGACCCCAATTTGGTGCTGGTCCTGCACCACTGCTGGGCCTCCCCCAGCACCGAGGCTGCAGCTGAGCCCCAGTGGCCCATCCTGGTAGACGGGTGAGCACTGTGGCAGGGGGGACTGGCGACAGCAGGATGAAAAGGGGGTGTCACCCACACCAACCCTTTCGTATGCCCAGGTGCCCCTTCACAGGGGACAACTACAGGACCCAGCTTGTGCCCATGGGACCGGCCTCGCCGCAGCTGCCGTTCCCGAGCCACTACCAGCGCTTCGTCATCTCCACCTTCACCTTTGTGGAGCCGCCCTCCATGGCAGTGCTGGAGGGAGAGGTGATGGGGAGGAGGGGTGGGAATTCAGCACCCGAGACCCCCCCAGCACTGTCGATTTCTGACACTGCCCACCCATGGCTTCTAGGTTTATATTTCCTGCAGCGCTTCTGTGTGCCACCTTGCCCAGCCTGAGCCCTGCCGGCCCTCCTGCCAGCTGGAAGCGCCCTCACGTAAATTGGGAGGGAGCATGGATTTAGGGAAGGGGACACCTCCAGCTTTCCCAAACCAACCCCCCTGTCCCCCTCCCCAGGAGCACGTCGGTCTCCGAGGGACAGGACAGGTGAAACTGTGGGCACTGTCACCTCCCAGGGACACATCATCTTCCCGAAGGTCCCCAAGCTGCAGCGAGGCTGAGCCCAAAGGCGCTGGGTGTGTGTCTATCCCCC
>NW_020799102.1:61876-68236 GCF_003259725.1 Athene cunicularia
ATAATCCCCTCCCTCCCACCCCAATCCCCAGCATGGCAGCGAGCCCCCCAGCCCCACGTCCGAGGCTACAGGCTATAGAACTTCAGGCTCCGGTCCATGCCCGTTGAGGCAATGAACTTGGCGTGGTGGCCAAAAGCCACTCCTGTGGTGAGGCCGCTGTGCTCTGGGGAAGGAAAAGAACCCGTGGTTATGGCACCGAGTGGAGTTAACCCCCACCCAGGGGGGCAGAGCCCAGCCATCTCTGTGCCAAGGAAGCCGACAGCTGGGGCTGGGCAGCCATGGGGGGGTCTTGGCACAGACAGAGGTGCTGATGGGGTGGGGTAGTGTTTTGCACCCCACAGCTCGTGCTGCCGATCTAAGGGAACAATTCTTCACCCCAGAGGGGACCTAAACAGTTCCCCACTCCCGCCTCTGCCCTGCCCCAGCCGCCCTCAGTCCCAGCCCCTCACCTGTGAAGTGGAGGATTTCTGTCCACTGCTTGCAGATGTAGATCTGGACGTCGGTCCCACCCAGGGCCAAGTACGTGCCGCTCTGGTCAAAGATGAGTGACTTGACCTGTGGAGGAGAAGGGGAATGAGGCTTCAAACCAGGCCCAGGAAGCTCCAAACGGCTTCTCTGGGCGCAGCACAGAATCCCAGAATCATCTGGGTTGGAAAAGCCCTTGAAGCTCCTCCAGTCCAACCATGACCCTCACCCTGACCATTCCCAACTCCACCAGATCCCTCAGCGCTGGGTCAACCCAACTCTTCAACCCCTCCAGGGATGGGGACTCCCTCCCTGCCCTGGGCAGCCCATTCCAACGCCCAACAGCCCCTTCTGCAAAGAAATCCTTCCTCAGAGCCAGCCTGACCCTGCTCTGGCGCAGCTTAAGGCCATTCCCTCTTGTCCTGGTGCTTGTTCCTTGGTTCAAGAGACTCATCCCCCCTCTCTGCACCCTCCTGTCAGGGAGCTGTAGAGGGCCATGAGGTTTCCCCTCAGCCTCCTCTTCTCCAGACTAAACCCCCCCAGTTCCCTCAGCCACTCCCCACAGTCACACACCTCAAAGTTATTGTCCAGTTGCAACGTCTTGAAGTTCTTGAGTTTACGCAAGTCCCAGAGCTTGACAGAGGAGTCGTCCGCTGCCGTGGCCAGGTAGTAGCCGTTCTCGGAGAAGGCAATGCTGGTGATGGGGCCCGAGTGCCCTGGGAAGTTGGCCACGTTGGTGCGTTCCTGGGGATAGGGAGTTAGAGACAGGCTGCCAGCAGGGAACCACAACACCCTCACGGTCGGGAGCTCAGAGAGCAGCTCCTTGCAACCACAGCCCAGCTCCATGTCATCAGTCCACTTCAGAGTTAAAAAGCAGTGGGGGGCAGACAGCAGACTCTTTGTTGCCCCAAACTACAGCTCGACAGGCTGATGTGGGGCTCTAGAGGCAACTGGCCGACAGCCAGAACTGCAGCGTGACACTAACATGGGGTTGCACTGACAAATTCAGAGCCATGGGTCTGAGCAAGGTCCCAGCACATCCAGCACAGACTCAGCCTGTAACAGAGCCCTGCAACCCCTCCTGCACACCACCGATTCTCCTGGGCACTCAGCAAAGACCTTTATCACAAGACAACCCCCAATCGCCAAAAGCAGCCGTTCTTGAGCTGAAGCTTTGTATTTTTTGAGAAAAACCCCAGAGGGGATTCCCCAAAGCTCTGCAGGCTCCAGCAGACACTGGGCCTCAAAGTGAACTCAATGCTGGGCCCCAAACCAAGCACACTCCCAACAGCCTGCCCCTCCCTGAACCCCCAACACCAGCCCTACCTTCAGATCCCAGATCTTGATCTGAGAATCCATCGTCCCTGTTCCAAAAATAAGCCCGTCTGGGTGGAACTGGGCACAGGTAAGAGCTGCAGAGACACAGGGAGAGATTCAGAAGGTTGGGGGAGACTTTCTAACTGTCAGCAGCCCCCCTCTGTGTTCTTGTGATCTCCAAGAGCCCAGGGACCCACAGACAGAAAAATTCCTTCTCCCCAGACTTGGAACAGCCCCCCTGGGGTGGGGATTCTCAGCTTACCACAGCCAGAGCTCTCATCCGTCACCTTGGTGAGGACACGGCCTGTCTGGATATCCGAGAAAGCCCAGTACTGAAAGAGAAGAGCAGTGCGTTGAATTTGGAGAGAAGAGAAGCAGGAGGGGTAGCTTGTAGCCTGGGGCTGGGTCTCACCTGGTCATCAGAGGAGCTGAGGAGATAATCGCCCGTCGCATGAAGGCTCAGCCCTGTCACGGAGCCCTCATGGGCACGGACGACCTGCACGCATGAGGCGTTGGGCACAGACCAGATCCGGATAGTAGCATCGGGAGAAGCTGAGAACACCAAATCCTAGACAGGGGTGAGGTAAGTTAACATCGGGAAAAAAAACTTCGCTGCTTCATCATCCAGAGCTCCCCACAAGCAAGAACTGGCCCCACTGGAACAGAGCACCAGAAAAGGGCCCAGAAAACCCAATCTGGGGCAGCCTGGCTGTGATGGAAGAGGCTGAATGTGGGTCTGAGCGCACCTGAGATGGGTGGAAAACAACACTGGTAACCTTCTTGGAGTGTCCCTTGAGTGTCGCCAGGATCTGCTCCGAGCTCTTGTCAAAGACGATGACATTTTTATCAGCCCCGCCTGGAAAACAAAGCCAGGAGCAATGAGAGATGGGAGCCTGTGGCCAACCAAGTCCAAGCCCACCCACTTTTTTTGGGGACCACCATCCTGAGGAGCTTCCACAGAATCCTAGAATCATCTGGGTT
Source organism: Athene cunicularia (assembly GCF_003259725.1). Lineage (NCBI taxonomy): Eukaryota > Metazoa > Chordata > Aves > Strigiformes > Strigidae > Athene > Athene cunicularia. Next base: position 64,640 of record NW_020799102.1, read on the forward strand.
GGAAAAGCCCTTGAAGCTCCTCCAGTCCAACCATGACCCTCACACTGACCGTTCCCAACTCCACCAGATCCCTCAGCGCTGGGTCAACCCGATTCTTCAACCCCTCCAGGGATGAGGACTCCCCCCCTGCCCTGGGCAGCCCATTTCAATGCCCAACAGCCCCTTCTGCAAAGAAATCCTTCCTCAGAGCCAGCCTGACCCTGCCCTGGTGCAGCTTGAGGCCATTCCCTCGTCCTGTCGCTTGTTCCTTGTTTCAAGAGACTCATCCCCCCTCTCTGCACCCTCCTGTTAGGGAGCTCTAGAGGGCCATGATGTCTCCCCTCAGCCTCCTCTTCTCCAGACTAAACGCCCCCAGTTCCCTCAGCCACTCCCCAGCAGACCTGTGCTTCAGACCCTGCACCAGCTTCGCTGCCCTTCTCTGAACACGCTCGAGTCATTCAATGGCCTTTTTGGAGTGAGAGGATCCCTCATGCCCCTCGCCCTACCTCTATCCCCCAAAAGCACAGAGAAAGGGACCTGCTCTCAGGCAGCCACAGGCTCATGGCTGCACCACGCAGTCCCCAGTGAGTGGAGGAAGCTGCCTTACCGGTGAGGATCTTGTTGGTGTCGGAAGGACAGAGGTCCAAGGCAAGGATCCCTGGAATGCTGGCACTGTGCAGCCCCTGTGTGAGGTAGGAGGATGCCAGATTAATGCCCCAAACAAGAAAAATGCTCCCAAAGAGAATTGAGAAGCCCTAGAGGGAGCCCAGGGTGTTTCATTCCAACAGCAGGAGTCAGATGTGGCCACATCTCCTCCAGCCCAGGTGTCTGCTGGCTGTGGCAGTCAGGATCCTCTCCATGCTCTGCCCAGCAGCAGATCTGTCTCTTACTGATGCTACAAACCAGCACAGGAGAGGCCCAGATGTCCAACTGTGTGTGTTTTGAGCCCCAACCTGCATCCTGGCACTCACCACGTGTGAGGCGACCTGCCGGTACTTGCTGAGCTCCTCTGGCTTCACCAGCTCCTCTGGAACCGTCTTCCCTCTCTGCAAAAGGAAAACGGTGTGGAGATGAAACATTGGCCTCTCTTGGGATATGGCACGTCCTGGCTGCTGAGGCATCTTCGGAGTGAAATGGGGCCACTTACCTTCTTACGCTCCGTGGTCAGCACCGTGGCCTTGTCTTGAAGCTGTAAAACAAAAGGGTGGTCACAGACTAAGCGGGGCTCCCACGGGGGAACACTGGGGAACAGCCACCACTGGAGGCTGTAGCAGAGTAAATGGAAGATCTGTCACCTTCTGAATGATCTCGGGGGTCATGCCTGCGAGTTCTCCCAGATCCATGGACTCGCCAGCACCCTGCATGGGACAGAGAAAGGAGCTGGTTACACTCAGAGGAAGAACACAGGGAAAAGGAGAGGAGGTTGGCATTGGGGGATCATGGGGAAAAGCACCAAAAGAGGCAGTTGGGGACTCACCGCCACATTTGGCTGGGAGGATGGCACTGTCTGCGGCACGATGAGGCCGGCTTGTGGCTTCAGAGTGGCCAAAGCTGTAGAGACAGAGAAAGGCTGTGAGTTTAATAAGCACTCGAAGAGGAAAGGAGATGGCATCCGGCATAGCCATCGCTACTTGCTGCTGGGCCACACGCTCCCCACCTCCCTGAGGCCCAGAGCCCACAGAATCCCAGAATCATCGAGGCTGAAAAAGACCATGAAGATCCTCGTCCAAACAGGAACCTCACTCTGACCCTTCTCAACTCCACCAGATCCCTCAGCACTGGGTCAACCCGATTCTTCAACCCCTCCAGGGATGGGGACTCCCCCCCTGCCCTGGGCAGCCCATTCCAACGCCCAACAGCCCCTTCTGCAAAGAAATCCTTCCTCAGAGCCAGCCTGACCCTGCCCTGGCACAGCTTGAGGCCATTCCCTCTTGTTCCTTGTTTCAAGAGACTCATCCCCCCTCTCTGCACCCTCCTGTCAGGGAGCTGTAGAGGGCCATGAGGTCTCCCCTCAGCCTCCTCTTCTCCAGACTAAACGCCCCCAGTTCCCTCAGCTGCTCCCCAGCAGACCTGTGCTCCAGACCCTGCACCAGCTCCGTTGCCCTTCTCTGGACACGCTCGAGTCATTCAATGGCCTTTTTGGGGTGAGGGGCCCAAAACTGAACCCAGTCATCGAGGGGCGGCCTCACCAGTGCCGAGCACAGGGGTAAGATCCCTTCCCTGTCCCTGCTGGTCACGCTATTGCTGATACAAGCCAGGATAACACTGGCCTTCTGGGCACACTGCTGGCTCCTGTTCAGCTGGCTGTCAATCAACACCTCCAGGTCCCTCTCTGACTGGCAGCTTCCAGCCACTCCTCCCCAGGCCTGTAGCGCTGCTGGGGGTTGTTTAGGCCGAGGTGCAGCACCCGGCATTTGGCCTTAGTGAAACTCCTCCAGTTGGCCTCAGCCCATGGCTGCAGCCTGCCCAGATCTCTCTGTAGAGTCCCCACCCCACGGCACCTTCTCTGGCAGCTGTGACCTCCTTAGTGAGACGAGCAATGACACGGCAGGCGGCATCGTGCTGGTAGAGCGCGTGGGACAGCTCCTGACGTGTGGTCTGCAGCTGCTGGCGAAGGGTGAAGCTGTGCAGCATGACTGCGTCCTAGAGGGACAAGGCAGAATCAGGCAAGGAAAGAAATTCATTAGCCAGCGCTCAGCTCCCTGCCCAGCTGTGACCCCAGCACTTACCCATTCATCCTGGAGGGCTTTCAGGATGGCCGGGATGCTTGTGGCAGATGGAGGCTTGGGCCGGATCGGGTGGGCAACTGTCAATGAGACAGTGTGAGCAATCAACCACATCCCCAACACTTGGTCAATCCCTTCAGACAGTCACCCTGCTGTCTCGGCAACCCCCAGCACCCCAATCCCTGCAGCTCGGCTCTGCCACTGAGCTGATGGTTTGCCTCCGGGCTACTGGGGAGAGAGCATCACTCACCAACCCCTTGAGAAATCCTCTCTCAGGGTGTCAGCACCCCTCCGGAGACTTACAGCTCCCCCCCCAGACTGGAGAGTGGCCAAGTTTGGCACCTGCCCAGGGTGTCACCCCACTTTCTCCACCATCGCTGCTTCTCCTCCAAACCTCTTCTTCCACCCCTTACCCTGCACTGTCACCCCCATTAATAAATCCACCCAAAACACCTTGCGCACCCCCGTCCTGCACCCCCACCCATGACACGGCAAAGTCCCCCGGTGCTTTGCCGGGGGTGATGGGGAGCGGGCACCATTCCCTCGCCCCCCAGCTACCTTTGATGTCGATGAGCTGCTCCTCAGAGAGGGGCTGGTTGTTAACGGGGTCGGTGCCGTTTTCCGCGATGTATTTCTCGATCAGCCGCCGCTCGTAGACGTGGTTGGACACCGGAGAGACGCAGGGGTGCTCGGGCACCTCGTTGGAAACTACGGAGGGGAGCGGCCGTTACGGCACCGCCGAGGGTCTGGCGGGCCGCCGCCGTCCCGCTGAGCACCCGGTAACCCCCCACAGCCCGGTAACCCCCTCCCCGCGGGGCCTTCCCGGAGGCCGCCGGCCTTCCGCACTCACTGGAGCAGATGAGGGCCATGGCGGACGCCGAGCGGCCGCAAC
>NW_020799102.1:71474-75000 GCF_003259725.1 Athene cunicularia
ATGTGTATAAGAGACAGCCCCAGCACCAGTGGGGTGCCACGCCATCCTCCAGCACCCGCTTTGGGGGGCACAGGGAACTGCGAGGGTGCAGCATCCCCCCAGTCACAGCCTCCTGGTGTTTGGGGTGCTCCCATTCCCGAGGTGGGCGGTGGGGGCTGTGTGGTGCCACAGCAGTGCCAAAGCTGGCTTTCTTCTCACGGCACTCAGTGGGCACCAGAGACCCCCCCCACTTGCCACACCAGGCCAGCCCTTTCCCTCTGTAGCCCCCAAAACTGGTGACACAGCCCGTGTCCTCACAGCGAGGGGTGACGGCGACCCCCCTGACCCTGTATACCTGCCGGCGGACCTGGAGGTGCTCGGCGTGCCCGAATACTACCGGCTACAACGGGTGGACCAGGATTTGCCAGCCAACACCTCCCTGCACACCCGCACCGAGACCTACCTGCTGCTGCGCCATGACTCCGCCACGCAGCCCCTCGTCCAGGCCACCTACCCACCCTTCAGCACCCGGCAGGTAAAATGGCCCCCACCACCCTGGGACCCCCACCCCACTTTGCTGCAACCTCCTGCCACCATCTCCCTGTCTTTTTGCAGGACGTGCCCACAGAGACCCCCCCGGGAAGGGACAGTTCGGTACCTTGGGCCATCCGTGCCGTGTCCCTTGAGAGCGCCGTGTCCCCGGCCGAGCCCTTCGCCCGTGTCCTCTTCCACTTGCAGGGTCCTGACTGGCTGCCTGGGGAGAGGGAACACCCCAGGGTGAGGGAACACCCTGGGGAGCAGGAGCACCCCAGGGAGCGTGACCTGCCCTGCGTCACCCTCCATGCCCACCACCACGGCCGGGTGGCCCGTGGGACATGCCGCCTGCAGGTCAGTGCCACCCACCACGATTGCAGCACCCCCCTTCCCTGCGTGGGGACACCCCACTTATCCCCCTCACCCTGATCCTGGGTCCTGCTCTCCCCTCCAGGCACCCCTGGGTGTCTGCGTGGTGGAGCTGGAGATCCCCCCGCGCTGGTTCTCCCCGACATCCCCCACCCCACGCAGCCGCCGCCGAGCAGCCGAACCCCCGGGGCGCCCTGAACCCCCTGAGCCGGTGGAGCTTCACTACAGCGTGGTGGGCCCGGGGGAATGCAGCCGTGCCGGGGGCCGGGAGCGGAGCCGCGGTGGAGAGGCCCGGCGGTACCTGGGCACGGTGGAGCTGCGGGCCAGCGAGCCGGCGCGGCGGCAGGAGGTACGGTTAGATGATAAGGTGCTGCTGCGGGTGCCTGACGCCACGCTGCGCCCTGGGCAGCGTTTCACCGCCACCGTCGCCCTACGACACAATTTCACCGCCGACCAGTTGACGCTCCGGTAAGACTTGGGACCCCCCTGTGGAGGGTGACGCGTGCTGGGAAGTTTTGGGGGGGGGACACATACACCTCCCCCGGTTGTGTGACGGGGATCTGGTGGCAGGATCAAGGCGAAGAAGGGGCTGCAGGTGGTGGGTGCCCGTCCCGGGGTCCCCACGGCCTGGAGCACCCAACTGGAGCGCACCCGGGGTCCCAAGCACTCCACGGTTGTGGTGACGTGTCGGCGCAGCGGGGATGTACACGGAGGCTGGAGGTAGGGTGGCAGCACCCCCACCTCTGGGGACCCCCATTATGGGAGAGGGGCTTCTGCATGGGGGCCCGGTGCAGCCCCATAGTGTCCAGTCAGTGTAAAGGGGACCTGTGCTTTGTGCTACCCCCATCCCAGTATGATCCAGTTGGAGCAGGGGGACCTGTGCTTTGCCCTGCTCCCATCCCAGTATGGCCCAGTCAGAGTAAAGGGGACCCGTGCATGACACTGCCCCCATCCCAGTATGGCCCAAGTGGGGCAGGGTGGGACCTGTGAGTTGCACCACTCCCATCCCAGTAGGGCCCAGGCAGAGCTGGGTGACCTGTATATGGCACCATCCCTGTCCCAGTATGACCCAGTCAGAGCAAAAGGGATCTGTGCCTCACACCACTCCCATCCCAGTATGGCCCATTTGGAGCAGGGGGACCCAAGTATTGCACTGCTCACTGCCAGTATGGCCCAGTTAGAATAAAATGGATCTATGCATGATACTGCTCCCTTCCCAGTATGATGCAGTTGGACCAGAGGAGCCTGAGTTTTGCACCTTTCCCATCCCAGTATGGCCCAGCTGGAGCATGGGGACCCACATATTGCATTGCTTCCATCCCAGTTCGACCCAGTCAGAGCAAAAGGGACCTGTGCCTTGCACCACTCCCATCCCAGTATGGCCCAGTGGGGGGACTGGGGTCCATGGGACAGCCCTGACACCTGTGTGATGGTACAGGGCAGCCGATTCCGCCACGTTCCTGCACTTGGACCTGGCGGTGGAGAACGGGACGGGGGGGCTGGCGCCGGCACGGCCCCTCACCTGGCAGGTGGAGTACCCGGGCCAGGACCCCGAGGCCCAGAAGGACAAACTGGTGTGGGAGATCCAGGTGTCGGAGCGGGACGTCCGCGCCCTTGTCCCCTTGGTACAGGTGGGTGACTCCCACCCTGGCCTCCATCCACCCCGCCCTGCGCTGACCCCAAAACCCATGGGGCCACACGTTTCAGCCCCCACTTTTCCCCCCAGGAGCTGGAGATCCTCAACACGGCCCCGCTGACGGGGGTCCCCCGTGTTGTCCCGGTGAAACTGGTGGCGGTGGAAGCGGGAGGCGGCGTGGCTGAGCTCACCGAGCCCCCAGGCTGCGAGTCGGCCGACAAGCAGGTGCTGCAGGTGAGCAGAGCCGCCCCCACCCCCGTCCCCCTCCAACACCCACCACTGGTATCCCCCTGACCCTGCCTGCTCCCCCTCCACCTCTACATGTGCCCCCCTCCTCTCTTCAGGTGTCAGATGCCTGCGATGCGGTGTTTGTGGGGGGCAAAGAGAGCCGGGGGGCTCGGGGGGCCCGGGTGGATTTCTGGGCCCGGCGCCTACACGCTTCACTGCGCTTCACCGTCTGGGCACCGCTGCTGCCGCTGCGCGTCCAACTGGCTGACACCACGCTGGAGCAAGTGCGGGGCTGGCGCCTGCCCGGGGGCCCCGAGAGGTGAGCGCAGTGCTCTGGGAAAAGGGGGCCCTGGGAAAGGTTTGGGGGGGCCCCCTGGGCGTCCTCCTCACCACCACCACCTGCCCCTGCCACCGCTGCAGCAGGCGAGGAGGGCACTGGGAGCGAGTGCTGAGGCCCAGCATGCTCGTGACATATGTCTCTGCCCTGCTGAGCGGCATGGTGCTTGGGGTGGGCACCCCTGCTCTGCTGAGCCCTCATGCACTCGTGACACATGTCCCTGCCCCGCTGAGCCCCATGGCACCTGTGAGAAGCACCCCTGCCCTGCTGAGCCCCCACGCACTCATGACACATGTCCCTGCCCTGCCGAGGCCCACGGCACCCATGAGATGTACCCCTGCCCCGCTGAGCCCCCACGCACTTGTGATACATCCCCCATGCCCCCCACTCCCATGCCCCCCCCTCTATGCCCAAACAAGCCCCACTGAGCCCCACAGGGCTGG
>NW_020799102.1:75050-86976 GCF_003259725.1 Athene cunicularia
GACCTCGCTAGACCCCGCCGTGGCCACTGTGGGGGGCTCGCCCAGTGTCCCCGCTGCTCGCCCTTGGGTGGTGGCGGAGGGGCCGGGACGGGGGGCTCTGCTGCAGCTCAGCCTGCACCCCCCAGATGCCTGTCGCCGGGGCCGGCACCGAGCGGCCGCGTTGGCCACCGTCACTGCTTGGCTTGAGGTAGGGACCGGCCGGCGTGCCCCAACCTCTGGTAGCCCCCCGGGTGGCCCACCCCGGGCCAGCTCTCCCTTTCCACGAGCCGAGGGGGCCATGTCGGGGGAGGCGGTGACAGCGGCCAGCGAGCCGCGGCGAAGGGACCCCGCCGGTGTCGGACCTGCCTCCACCAAGCTCCAAGGGCTGGGGTCTTCCTCGGAGGAGGAAGAGGAGGAAGGCTACGGCCGCAACCGTGCTGGCGGGGAGGAAGAAGAGGAGGAGGATGAGATGGTGAAGGCTCCCGAGCGGGTGACCGACCTGGAGATTGGGATGTACGTCTTGCTGGGTGTCTTCTGCTTGGCCATCTTCATCTTCCTCATCAACTGCATCTTCTTCGTTCTGCGGTACCAGCAGAAGGAGCTGCCGGATGCCGGCACAGCCCCTTCGGCCCCCCAGCCCCACAACTGGGTCTGGTTGGGCACCGACCAGGAGGAGCTGAGCCGGCAACTGGACCGCCGGCAGCCTGAGCCCCCAGCCCCCGAGGTGGCCCCTGAGGCCGGGCGCTGCTGTTGCGGGGTACCCCCGGGCACTGCGCCTGGTTCCGAAACAGGGGTTGTTCCCCCCAGCACCCCGACACCCGGAGCTCCCCTGCCTCGTAAAGAGGGGGTTACGCCAGGGGGTGGCCGGAGGAAGCGGGTGGAATTTGTCACCTTTGCGTCCCCCCGGGTCCCTGAGGAGCCCCCCCAGCCCGCCCCCAATGTCCAGTCCATCCTGGTGGCCAGCGAGGATGACATTCGCTGGGTGTGCGAGGACATGGGGCTGCGGGACCCCGAGGAGCTCAGGAGCTACATGGAGAGGATCCGGGGCAGCTCCTGACCCTGGGGGGACAAGCCCCCGGCCTCTCAACCCCAGGCAAACCAGTAAGAGACCGACCTCCTCCCCACACTGCCCCGGACTGGTGGGGAGACACCCTGTCCCCCACCTTTCCCTGCCTGTAGCGGGCTGTGCTGCTCCTGGGGGCCACTGCTCATCCCTTCGTGGTGGCCTGAGCCCTGCCCCAGCGGGGCCACCCAAGGGACCATCCCCAGATGCCCGCGGTGGGGTGGGGGGGGTGTCTCCACCCAACTCAGAGCATCCCCCTCTTTGGGGTCCGTGGCAGCTCCCCCCACCTCAGTGGCATCAGGGAGGAAGCCGGGGTACTCTTACTGCTTTGGGTCTCATTGCGACATTGTGTTCATAGTGATGATGATGATGATGAGTCCTGTGGTCTGATTCCAGGGAGAGTCCCGTGCCCCCCGCTGCACCCATGCCGCGGGGAGGAGGGGGGTGTGCGCCCTCCCCACCTTCACCCTGACCACGCATCCGTTTTGTACGACTGGCATTTTCTACCTGTAACGCCCCCGGGGAAGGGGCTGCTGCGAGGGGCTGTTATTTATGGCAGATTTTTAAATTCTGACATTGTTACAAAAATAAAATATTTAAAAAAGACAAACGGAATGGCAGGGACTGGCTCTACCAGGCACGGCCAAGCCCGCGGAGCTCCCAGGGACGGGCACATGCCCTTGACGTTGGCTCCACGTGGGGACAAACGTGGGAGCTGGTCATGGGAAGGGCTCGGGGGCTGGTGCTGGCACTGGCCCAGCCAGGGTGACCTTGGGGTGACTTCCTCCCTGTCCTGCCATGGCGAAGGGGCTGCAGCCTTCCTCCTCCTCCTCCTGTCCAGCCCCAACACCCAGGATGAGGGAGCAGCCTGTCCCTGCCTGGTCCTGAGTCCCCCCACACTGTGGCCCATCCCTGATGCCCCTAAACCCCAAAATGTCTCTCCTGTAACAGTAGCCACAGGTAATGGGCCAGCAGGTCCCTTTATTCAGGGGTGCTGTGGGGATTTCCACCCCTCCAGTCCCCCCACTAGCCCCCCAGTCTGTCCCATTGATCCTGAGACACCCCCAAATCGCTCTGGGTGATAGCAGGAGAAACACGCACACCCCCATCACTCTACTGCTGGCAGGCTCCCCACGCTGGGCTGGCACCCACCCAACCCTCCCCTTCCACTTCCCCACAAACCAGGGCTCGAGCCACCCCCACAGCTCCCCATAACCCCATGGTGGGGTGGGGTGTTTACTCTGGCTGCCCTGGGGGGGGCTCCTTGTCCCCCCTGCCCCTGTGGCACCATGTCAGCCCTCCTCTGGCCCCGTGCAGAGGTGGGGGCACCCGGTCACGGCAGCCGGTGCTGGTAGTGCCTGGAGATCCAGGTGAAGATGAAGCAGGTGATCGACTGGATCCCAGCCAGCAGGAAGAAGTAATTATCCACACGGCAGCTATTGATGCTCCCTGTGAGCAGGAGGGTGCTTAGAGCAGGGGGCTGGCCCTCAGGACACCCCCATGCCCCTCACCCTGTCCCCTCTGCTCCCAAAGGCACCCCAAGCAGGAGGTGACACCCGTGTCCCTGTGCCAGCTCACCGTAACCCTCCGGGCAGCGCATCCAACCGTGGGTGGGCAGCGAGAGGAGAGTCAGCAACCCCGACCCCAGCAGCGAGCCCACCCCGGAGATGAAGAAGAAGAGCCCCATGATGGCTCCTTTCATGGACTCAGGGGCCTCGGTGTAGGCAAACTCCAGGCCTGCAGGAAAGCCGAGAGAGCACCAGGAAAAGCTTGAACCCTTTTGGGGTTCCTCCACTAAATCCAACCACCACGGCAGGGGGGGAGGTTCTGTGGGGGTTACCCCAGCGCCAGAGAGAGGTGAGCCCAGCTCACCGGGGATGCTGGTAAAGAGCTCGCTGAGGCCGATGAGCAGGTACTGGGGGATCTGCCACCAGGCGGGCAGCGTGGCGGCGGGGTAGCGGTCCTTGGCCAGGAGCTGCAGCACTGTCTGGTTGTGGTGCATGTACTGCAGCTGCTCCCGCTCCAGGATGCCTGTGGGATGCGGGTAGGGGGCTGAGCACTCACCAAACCCCTTCCTGAGGGCTGCATCCCACACCAGCTTGGGTCCTACCTGCTGCCAGGATGGAGGCCAGGCTGAAGAACATGCCCAGGGTCATTTGCTTGAGGGCTGAGGGTAGCAGCCTCCTCCTGGCTAGGAAGGGGTCAATGACGTGGTCCTTCAGCAGCACCAAGACCACCACATTGGCCAGGAGCAGCCAAACATCTGGGAACTGCAGGGCAGAGGCAGGTCAAGCCCCAGCCCTCACCTGCGGTGGGGAGCTCAGGACCTCCTGGGCTCCCAGCCCAGCCCTCACCCAGAGAATCATCTGGGTTGGAAAAGCCCTTGAAGCTCCTCCAGTCCAACCATGACCCTCACACTGACCGTTCCCAACTCCCCCAGATCCCTCAGCGCTGGGTCAACCCGACTCTTCAACCCCTCCAGGGATGGGGACTCCCCCCCTGCCCTGGGCAGCCCATTCCAACGCCCAACAGCCCCTTCTGCAAAGAAATCCTTCCTCAGAGCCAGCCTGACCCTGCCCTGGGCAGCTTGAGGCCATTCCCTCTTGTCCTGTCGCTTGTTCCTTCGTTCAAGAGACTCATCCCCCCTCTCTGCACCCTCCTGTCAGGGAGCTGTAGAGGGCCATGAGGTCTCCCCTCAGCCCCCTCTTCTCCAGACTAAACAGCCCCAGTTCCCTCAGCCGCTCCCCATCAGACATGTGCACCCATCAAGTCTAGGAAGCTGCTCGCCCCATCCCTCACTGTGTAGCCCTGAAGGGTGCTGGGGTGGTCCTGGACACTCTGGAAGATGCCAGGGGTGCGGAGATGCAGACCTTGCAGGTAATACATCGACTGCATCTAAAAGACAATGGGACAGTGGCTCCATGGGCTCAGTTACTGGATGGCCCCACCACCACTGATGGTCCCTGCCCAGTGCAGAGGCCACCCCACACCTCACCTGGAAGTAGACTATCCAGTGAGGGATGAAGGCCAGCATCACAGGCAGGATGCGGGCCAGCACCTGGAAGTTGGCACGGTCCTCCTCAGGCGAAGGGGCTCCAGGTTGGGCTCTGCTGTAGGGGAGAGGGTCCACAACTTCCCACCGATGAGCGGTCAGCCTGGGGAGAGGGTCATCATGGGAAAGACCAGGATTGGGAGGGTTCAGCACTCCCAAAACCCTCCACCCTTCTCACCTGGCCCCGGTGCCCCCCAGCCAGGCACAGCCGCAGTTCTGCAGGGCCAGCTTCATCATGGCAGAGACCTGGCTGCCCCTGGGGGGCTTGGTGATGAAGGTGGGGGTGGCCAGGAGGAAGATGAGGAGACCCAAGGCCAGACAGGCAACGGGGATGAGGTAGCTGGCCAGAAAACCAATGTTCTGCTGGACAAAGTTCACCAGCAGCAGGGAGAAGATGGCCCCCATGTTGATGCTCCAGTAGAACCAGTTGAAGAAGCGTCGTGTAGCATCAACCTCCTGGTCCCTCACCTGCCGGCGTGGAGACCCCAGAGCTGGTTCTCAGGGCTTCTACTTCATCCCCTGTCCCACCACCCTCTCGTGTCCCCATCATACCCCATCCCACCACCCTCCCACCCCTCACCTCCCTCCTTTCCCCAGCAAAGGGGTCTTGAAGGGTTTGGAGGTGATCTATGGGGTGTGACCACATCGCCTCTGCCCCATGGGAGACTGTACCCCCCCCTGTAGCTGAGCAGAAGGGGAAGAGGGACCCACAGTTCCATGTGGGGCAAGCACCGGGCCAGGAGGAGCCGCTTGGGAAGGGGCATGGGGAGAAGGATGCCGGCAGGCTGCTGTACTCACCTGGTCGGCGCCGAAGGGGGTGAGGTTGGCTCTGACGGAGCTGATGCCCAGTGCTAAGAGCAGAAGCCCAGTGTAGATGGTGGGGGCACAGTACAGCTCGGGGGGCTGCCCCTGGCACGTCCCACCGCGGTGCCAAGAGCAGTTTCGGATGGTATCGGCGGGCAGCTCCCCGCAGAGCGAGAGGCGGCCGTCCAGCGATGCCGTGACGGGCAGCAAACACGCTGCCAGCAGGTACAGCAAGAAGCTGAGAGCCACGGTGCCATAGCAGCCCAGGTAGACATCGGCAAACCAGCCACCGATGGGTGAGAGCAGGTAGGAAGCCCCCCCAAAAAACAGGCAGGCATGGGATGCCTGGGTACCCCCCCAGCCGAAGGTGCTGCTGGTGAGGTAGAGAACCAGGTTGGCCGTGATGCCAAAGAAAGCCGCCTGCTCCAGACCCTCCACCGCCAGCACGGCCGCGCACGCCATCCCGCGCCTCTTGAGAGGTGTCCCCCCCAGCAAGGGGCTCTGCTCCCCGTTGTGCCCCATCCTGGTCATGCCCAGCCCCAGAGCACTGTAGCTCTCAGCACTGGCTCTGCTGACCTTCACCACCGCGAGCTGGGGGGGCCCGTCATACCGTGGCCTCTTCTCTGACCCTCTTGGCCCCTCTCTGGGATGTTCCTGTCACCGGGTGGGTGTCGTCTGCTCCTGTCCCTCCCCAGTTTCCAATTCTGTCCTCCCTGGCTCTCAGTTCCCCATTTCTGCTGAACAGAAACACATCATATGACGGCTCAGAAGTGAAAATCCCCATCAACCAGTGTGACTTCTCCTTTCTGGGGGCCTTCCCCGTGTTCCCCATCTGGGTGGGAGCTTTGCTCACCCCCCTCTTGGTGATCTCCTGCCCCACCATCACTAAAGCCCCTCATTGAACCTGGGGTCTCCCCTTGTTTCGGGGTGTCTGAGCCCCGTGTGTGCTGGGGGATGTTGTGCACCCACCCGCATCCACCCGAGCCTCCCAGAGCCAGCGTAAAGCTGGGCTGAGCCAAGCTCAAGGCTACCGCAGCGGCTCCCCCGCACTGCACCGTGGACTCACACACACAAAATCCCCACGAGTGCACGGAGGGTTTATTTTGCAGCCCAGTTTCCTAAGGAAATGGGGCTGGGGAGGGGGGCTGCATGTGCCTGCTTGCCTCTCGCACTCTGATATTTTCCACCAGACCCGGCAATGACACAGATGGCGCGAAGCTTTTAAGTTTCTGTAAGTTTAAAACCAAAATTTAAAAATTAAAAATTAGTAGCTGAGAAGAGCAGGAAGCTCAGGGGAGAGAGCTAATGGGCACACACCCTCCCAGCCCTCCACACCCCCAAACTCCCACCCAGACCTCAAGTTTCCAGCCCCTTCCAGCACCCTCCAGCTCCTCCATGCCCTTGCACCCCCTCCTGCCTAAAACAAGCTGCCTCCGGGCTCCCTGGGGCAGGGGAAGAGCCCAAAGGCAGCGCTCGCCAGCCCCCAGCCATGGTTCCTGGCAGCCTCACGGCTCTGGCATCTCCATAGCTCCAAGAACCCCACGGCTCCGACATCCCCACCTGGCAGAGAGATGAGTTCTCTGGGACGGGGGCGGGTTGTGAGCTCTGTGGTGACCAGCAGCTGGGCAGGGAAGAGCCTTGAATCCATGTTTTCGGCTGTGGGGGGACACGATCCAACACAGCCCAGCTTATTCATAAGATCCATCTCTCTGCCACTGATCTCCCTCCTGCCAGGGCCTGGCCTGCGGAGGGGCAGGGGTGTGGGGTGGCACATCTTTGGGGTCACCACGTCTTGTCCTCTGCAGGTCTCTTGTTCCACAGGTTGGAGCAAGGTGTGAAGGGGCAATGTCACACCGGCCTGTGGCCTTCCAAGCATCCTCCTGCAAGAAAACTGGGGAGAAAGAGGGAACCCGGCATTCTGCTTCATCACCCCATGGAGGTCCCAGAGTTTGGAGGAGCCTGGAGCCTCACTGTGTCACCGGTGATGCTGCCCTACGACATGGTGGCACACCAGGAGCTGCGAATCAAGGTTCCTGCAAGATCCGCATTCCCGGGGGGGCTGAGAGTGATCTGCGGTGGCACCCAGGACCTCGAAGGATGCCGCAGGCGCGTGGCGTGGTCCCCAAGTGCAGCCCACCCCCCCTTTTCCTCCCCGCGAGCGTGCAGGATGGAGCCACCCCATTGCACTCCTCCGCCCCACGGCACTGAGCTGGCTTCCTGCAGCCCTCGACCACAAGCCGGGAGCAGAGAGCACACGAGCAGTCACCTCCAAACCATGTCCCCAAGCCACTGAAAGAGGCGGCGGGACGACGGGACCCCGCGATCCCCAACCGCCATGGGGCTGCCCCACAGCCGCTGAGCAGGATGGAGGGGCTCTGCCTGCTCTTGGCGGCTCTCTCCGCCACGGCGCCCGGACAAGGTACGTCAATGTCCCCACCCTTTCCCTTCCCAGGGGACCCCGGGGAGGTGGCTCTGCTGATTTCAGAGCTGGGTACCTGCCGCCTCCCCGGGGCCGGCTCCTGGCTGGGGTCGGGGGGTGTCGGTGAACGCACACGGATGTTACCGTGCTCTGGCACTGAGCGAGGATGCTCTGCAGGCAGCTCTCAAAGTTGAGCTCTTCTTCTTCCTGAGGCTGCTCCAACCTCTGCCCCTCCTTGACGTGCCCCTCACTGCCTGGTGGCATGGCCCTGCTTGGGGACTTGGGGACTCTGGGGACCCTAAAAAGGCTCTTGGGCCCATCCCGCCCACCAGCTCCCACCCCCAGCCCTGTGGGGGGACAAGGTGATGCTCTCCCAGTTTTGGCAAGCACTGGCCAAACCTCACTCTGCTCATGTCATCAGCATCACCCCAGGAGGGGTTTTGGGGACAAATCCACCTTCTACCCCCAGTGCAGCGAGGTTTAAGGTGCTTTCACACCCGAAATGGCTGCCAGAAGCACCCTCCACGCCTCTGATCACTCAGAAAACGGTCCCCATCGCCCTCGTTTCCGCTAACAGCTCCTTCCCGCACCTTCACTGACATGTTGTGGTGCTGCCCAACACCAGGGACCCCACAGAGTGGCTCTTCCTCGCTGCATCCCCCATTTCCCTTTAATATTTTTAACACTAAGCCAGAGCCCACTGCCTAAGGTGCTGGTTTGCCCACCAGCTCCCCGGGACACCCACTCAACACACCCCACCCCACTCCCAATCACTATAGAGGCCTTTTGCAGTGATGGATGAGCAAAGAGGGGAGCAGGTTCTATCAGCATGGCAGGCTGATGCAGTGGCTCCAAAAACAGTCCTTTTTTGGTCAGAAATCATCATTGTAATTACAGCATTCTCGCTCCCTGCGCAGTCGGGGTACAGAGAAAGCCACAATTTCGTGGTGATGTCAGCAAATACACCTCGCCTTGCCCGTGGGGATAAATTCTTCTCCCCAGAGGAGCCAAATGGTGAATTTTTCTGGTGAAAATGGCAGGAAACTGGCGAGCGGCTCCACTGTGTTGAGGCAAAGGGATGGGAGAGAGGGGACAGAGAGGGGGGCATGGCCCGAAACACTGCCGTGCACTCAGGGTGCCTGGGGAGAGGGAAAAGCCTAAAATGAGACCACGGTGGCAGCAGCATCCATCCACCGGCTCGCGGGGGGCCGTGCTGGGGGTGCAGGCAGGTACAGGCAGCAGGCAGACCCTCTCTCTTGGCAGGGGCAGCGAGCCGGGGGGCGGCAGCGTCGGCAGCATCCCGGGTGCGTGACGGCGTCCCACACTTCCCCACTGGTGAGTTGTGTCCCAATATCACTGTATTTAAGGCCAGATTCTGCCTCCCCCACCCTGCGAGGAGACTCCACACCAGGATTTGGCCCCCCCATTTCCCGTGGAGAGATGATGTGAAGAGATGGGGATTGAATTTTAGGGGTGCAAGAGAGCCGTGCCCACGTGGCTGGGGCTCGAGGGGGCTCCCCGTCGTGTCACCCATTTTGTGGCAGCCCGGGGCTGCCATTTTGATCAACCTTCTCCAAAGCAGCATAACTTTTCGGGGGACTGGGGTGCCCATTCCTGCACCTTCTCCTTCTGCCCCCCACCCTCTCCATCTGCCCCCTGCCCTCCCCATGGCTGTGTGCTGGGGGTGACAGCAATTCCACGTCCCCCTGCTTTGCCATCTGTGAGCTGCGGAGCGCCCAGCAGCCGGCACGGGAGCCAAACCGTCTGCTCCTCGCCGCCTCCTTGCCAGGAGAGCCGGGGCTGAGCCAAAAAAGGGGGAGTTGGCCCCCCGATACCCACCGACCTCACTTCTGCTTTCGCCTTGGCGGCTGCCAGCTCTCAACAGGGCTCTGTCCTGCAGCCGTGAACCCCTGTCCTCCCACCACGCTCAGAGGGCCCAGATGAGGGGTCCCGGTGGGCTCAGCCCCTTGTACCCCCTTCCTCTTCCTCCTCGCAGCCCCCACAGAGCCAACAGGACTTTCTGGCAGCCCGGTGAGCCGCATGGCTGGAAACACCTCGGTGGCATCAGGTGAGTGCAGGAGGGCCAGGGACCTCCTTGCCCCCCCATTTTGGTGAGGAGTTAGGGGACAAGAGCATCTCCTCCTGCTGCTGTTGCCCAGCAGAGCTGGCGGTGGCACAGGGGACAGTGCCAGGGCCACTCTAACCCCCTTTTCCCCTGTGTCTTGCCCAGGTCCCAGTGCGCTGCGTCTGGCCGGTGGCCGGAGCCGGTGCGAGGGCCGGGTGGAGCTGGAGCAGGCGGGTGCATGGGGGACGGTGTGTGACGACGACTGGGACCTGGCTGATGGCGACGTTGTCTGCCGGCAACTGCGCTGCGGCTGGGCCATCCGCATTCACGGCAGTGCCACCTTTGGCCGGGGCAGTGGCCTCATCCTCCGGGATGAAGTGGGCTGCAAGGGGGACGAGGAGCATCTCTGGGACTGCGTGGCCACGCAGGAGCACGACTGCAGCCATAAGGAAGATGCTGGTGTGGTGTGCTCAGGTGGGGCCGGCATATACTGGATTTGGTAGCCACCAAGCAGGGTTTGGGCTCTGGTGGGTAGAATCAGGCAGGGGTACAGGCAGCGCATCCCCCCAACTCCGTTCTCTGCCCTTAGAACACCAGGAGTGGCGGCTCACCGGGGGCCAGGATGGTTGTGCCGGTCGGGTCGAGGTCTTTTTCCGTGGCACATGGAGCACGGTGTGCGACAGCACGTGGTACGAGCTGGAGGCGAGAGTGCTGTGCCACACGCTGGGCTGCGGGCAGCCCCTCCGGCAGCTCTCCTTTGGCCACACACTGCCCGCCAGGATGCTCTACCAGTGTGATGGCCAGCAGCCATCGCTGGCCCACTGCCAGTGGACCTACAACAAATCGGCTCCCTGCCACCAGTCCCGGGCGGCCGGAGTGATCTGCAACGGTATGGGACCCCCTCTGCCACCTGGCCCTGTGGATTTAGGGGGGCTGACTGCCTGCTTGAAGCCACAGGGGTCCCCTGTAACCCATATTCTTCTGCCCTCGCCCATCCCTGTCCCCCTCCTGCCAGGCTCCCAGGGCTTACAGACACCAACCCCGATGGCCACGGTGACACTGAGCAACATCTCTCTGCTGAGCAGTGAGTGTCCTGCAGAGCTTCAGCCATGACCTGGGTCTGGGGAGCCGGTCGGGGTGGGGGTGGGGGGTGCGTGCTGCAGGGAGCACCCAACTTACCCCTCTTCCCTGAAGGAAGGATGTCTCGGGTGTCACAACCTGTGTCTGTTCTCTGTCGCAGCTGAGGCTGGCTCCCAGTCCGCCGGGGCACAGTCCCCACTGCACACACCCCTCTTTATCCTCTGCCTGGTCCTGGCAGCGCTGCTCCTGCTCACCGTGCTGGCCTTCATCGCCGCCCTGCTGAGGGTGAGGAAGATGAGTGGTAAGGAGCCACCTCTGTGGGGGCATGGCAGGTTCTGGCCATGGAGAGAGGGTGACACTGCCAGCCCAGCCGGGGCCACCCCCTCCCTGGGGTCAGCTCAGCTGTGGGAGTGGGGCTGGCTGTGCCATAGGCACCCCGATTTGTCCCCCCAGACCTTGCCATGTCCTCCTTCCGGCTAGCCGAGCCGGTGCTGGTGACCCACAATGCCCAGAGCCCCACTGTGCCCTCGGGGACCTCCAATGACTACAGGGAGGTGCCCCCCAGCCTTCCCAAAGGACCAGGTGGGTCTGGCAGGTCACCAGGCTTCCTCCCCCCCGGCGCCTCCCGGGGGGGGCTGTGGGACAGGAGATCCCGACTGGTGATGGCTGCCCTACCCCCATCTTGCCCCCACCCCAGACCCACCAGCCACAGCCAAGGACCCCGACTCTGACTCTGACTACGAACACTACGATTTCAGCAGCAAGCCACCCGTGGCCCTCTCCACCTTCTACAGTGAGCATCCCACCCAGCCCGGGGACCTCCCCTCACCCTGCCCGGGGGTGGCCCCCCATTGATGCCTATCCCCCTTTGGTCTCCCCACAGACTCACTGCGCCGGCACTCCAGGGAGCAGCTGCTCCCGCTGATGCCCAGGCAGGATGGACTGGAGCCGTTGCCTGGGGAGGGTATGACATGAAGGGTGCCCGTCCCTCTGTCCTGCAGCACTGGCCGTCTGTCTGTCCTGCCCGTGGGTGGGCGAGCGGCCACCCTGCACCCCGGGGCTGATGGTGGCCCTGTGCCCCGCAGTGCCGGCCAGGCTGGGCCCCCCATCCCGCAGCAGGGCGAGCAGCTCCTCCACCTCCTCCTCCACCACTGAGCCCTACTGCAATAACGTGTCCCCCCTGCCCGCCTGGGGCTGCCCGCCACCCCCCACCGACGGCACCCACCAGCACGAAGCACCCACCACCCGTGACTGCACCGCATACCCTGGCATGGGTGGGCACTGCCGGGGGGCTGGGAGGTCCCAGGGACCAGAGCAAGGATGGGGACAGCCCTGGGGAGGGAAATGGGGGTGGGGGAACCCCAAGGATGGGGACAACCCTGGGGAGGGGAATTGGAGTGGGGGGACCCCAGGAATGGAATCAGGGATGGGAACAGCCCTGGAAGGGAAACGGGGGTGGGGGAG
>NW_020799102.1:87026-95971 GCF_003259725.1 Athene cunicularia
GAATCAGGGATGGGAACAGCCCTGGAAGGGAAATGGGGGTGGGGGAGGGGGACGGGGAATGGGGATAGAAGCAGGGGTGGAGAGACCCCAAGGATGGGGGCAGGGATGGGGACAGTCCTGGGGAGGGGATGGGAGTGGGGGACACCAGGGGATGGAAGCAGGGATGAAAGGTGCCAGTAAGAGACCCTGTTTCCCCCCCCAGCTCCCCCAGCAACGCCCCGTGTGCCCACACCAGTGCTGTCCCACCCTCGGGTACCCGTGTCTCCAGCAGAGCCCCATCCCGCCGACAGCTCCAGCACCTCCTCGGGGGAGTGGTACGAGAACGTGCAGAGCTTGGAGCCACCTGGGGACCCATCCCCACACCCCGGTGAGGACTCCATGCTGGCAGGGCAGAAGCAGGGTGACGTGGGGGGCGCAGGTATCCTCTGCCTCCCCCAGCATCCTCCTCCCGCTCCCTTCCCAGCTGCCTGATGGGCTCTGTCCCTTGCAGGCTGGCTGGCTCCGTCCTGCCCCTCGGGGGGACACATGCAGGACCCCGACTCCTCTGAGGGCAGCGACTATGATGACATCCAGGGCTCTGTCTACTGAAGCTGCCACAGGACGTGGCAGGGGGGACAAGGATTCTCCGTCCCACTGCTCATGTCTCCTCTGGGCTTCTCTGGCCGTCTTCTCCATGCTGGGGCAGGGGCACCAGTGCCGGAGGTACCCAGGGGATGCTCAGCACCTGTGCCAGGCCATGTGCTGCAATTAAAAGCTTTTCCCAACGGGTCACCGTGTCCCTTGGCCATGGGGGTGGCAGAGCCTGATCCAGCCCCATAGCTCTGGGGGTGGTGCTCAGTCACCATCCTGGGGACACACTGGCTACCGTGCCTGTAAAACCCAGCTGGGGGGCTCGAAGGCTGCGGGCAGGGAAGGCACTGGGGGGTTATGGCAGTGCTGGGGGGACCCAGCCTGGGGCTGTGGGGCAGATACCAAGCAGGACATTGCCAGCTTCCAGCCCAGGATGGATTTTTCCCTCTCACCCAGAGCTCAAGGGGTGGGGTACAACCCCCCCCGAGAGGGTTAACTCCCTCCAGCATCCCCCACACTAGGGGGAAATCTGGGGGATCCCACAGCCTGCCTGAGCCTTGGCAGGATGTCCCTGGTACAGCTTGGGGACAGGGACCCTGGTGACCAGGCACAGCACCCAACCATCACCCCTGGGGCTGGGACCCCTCCATCCCCCCTCTCTGGGGGTCTTCCCTGCACCCCACATGGCTTTTTCCAAACCCTGCAGCTCGTCTCCCAGCTCAGCACCCACCGGCGGGTTTCCATCTCCCCGGGTGTGGCGAGGTGAAGCCTTGGCGGAGGTTGGGGTTCAAACCCACCCCCGTGGAAAATTTGCCCCCCCTCCGCCACATCCTTCAGCTGTTTACTGAGACGAGAGGCTCCGGCGGCCTCGAACAAAGGGGCCACACAGCAACAACGAGAGGAAGCACGAAAATAGCAACAAAAGCCCCAGACAAAAGGAGAGAGGAGTGAAGCGAGAGCAAGGAGACGGCTGCTGCGAGCGGAGTGGGGACAGAAGCGGGCCTGGGGGGGGAGGTGGGGGGGCACAGGGAGTACCCCCAGCCATGCTCACAGCTCCCGTGTCACGGTGGTGAGGCTGGGGATGAGGTGATGGCACTTCTGCTGTTGGGTTGTGGCACAGCTGAGAAGCAACCTGGGGGATGCTGATACCCAGAGGGGTACCGATGCCCCAGGGTGGGGGTGATGATAACCCAGTTCCTGTTGTGGCAACGGGACAAAGGTTCCATGTGTCACCTCCAGCCTCAAGACAGGGACAAGCGTTTATTTGAGCTTCTGCTGCTTCTGCACGCGGTGACGGGTGCTGGGAAATGCCACTTCCACCATCATCAGGCTAACAGCAGCGTGCTGACAGCCAGCAAGTTCATTCCTGCTCGCACCCAAGGCAGCTCCTGCTTCTTAAAAGGCTTCTCACGGGCAGGCAGCGTGTCAACATGTCCCAGTGCTCCCCCGCCTGCTCGACCCCTCCGGAAAGATATTATAATCATCCTTATCTGTCAGAGCATGTAGACGATGCTGAGCTGACTCGCATTGCTGGCAGCAAGCGGGGATGTTCTAAGTGAGCCACAGCACAAACCATGTTCATGGCATTTCAGGGTCTCCAGAGCCAGCCACGGCTCAGCGGGGGAGGTTTGGACCCCGGGTACCCCCTGGAGGTCTGTGAGGGTCAGGGACCCTCAAATAACAAGGGGGAGGTGGATCTTTCGTAGAGGCGATGCAGGGGGGTGAATCACCGACCTTGGGTTGACTTGGGGTGCGAGGGGCTTGGGTCCCCCCCCCCAGACCCCTGGGGCTTGATCCAATGGGAAGGCTTGGCCCAGGAGCAGGGCTGGGATTTGCACCCCTTTCCCAGGGCATTGCCAAAGCCGTGCCAGCCCTGAGCCCATGGGTGGACGGTGGGCAACACCAGGACCCCCAGCACTCTTTGGGACACCCAAAAAGGGTTTGGCCCCATCCCAGCCCCAGCCTGGTCTTGGGGGTCTGCAGGACCCCTAGGATCACTGGGAGGGAATGAGAACAAGCGGGGGCTGTAGGATGCAGCCCACAGCCCTGTGCTGGGGGGGTCAGCGCTGCCCAGTGCAGGCAGCAGCCCCGCCCTGCCTGACCAGGGGGATGCGGGGCTACAAGAAGCCAAAGGAGCAGGGAGGGGATTACAGGGCTGGGTTACCTCCAGGCATGCTGGGGTCTGGCTGGAGACAGTGTGGTCATGTTGCCGGCATTGCCTGATATCTGTGCCCGACCTGCCCGAGCATTGCTGCCCAGTCCCACCTGTGCCAGGCAGCCCACGGCCGCCTGCCACCTACCACACCCCAGCGAGCTTCCTCTCGAGTCATGGAAAATCTTCAACCTAGCGAGAGTTGAGGGAACCGGGGCTGCTTAGTCTGGAGAAGAGAAGGCTGAGGGGAGACCTCCTGGCCCTCTACAGCTCCCTGACAGGAGGGTGCAGAGAGGGGGGTTGGGTCTCTTGAACCAAGGAACAAGCAACAGGATGAGGGAATGGCCTCAAGCTGCCCAGGGCAGGGTCAGGCTGGCTCTGAGGAAGGATTTCTTTGCAGAAGGGGCTGTTGGGTGTTGGAATGGGCTGCCCAGGGCAGGGGGGGAGTCCCCATCCCTGGAGGGGTTGAAGAGTCGGGTTGACCCAGCACTGAGGGATCTGGTGGAGATGGGAACAGTCAGGGGGAGGGTCACGGTTGGGCTGGAGGAGCTTCAAGGGCTTTTCCAACCCAGATGATTCTCTGGGATTCTGTGCGTTTTGGGGCAGGAAGCTCCCAGGGGAGCCAAGCCCCTATTCTGAGGAGTGCAGCATCCCATGGCTCCAGGCAGCAGCCTAGGGTGGTGGCAGCAGGAGGGGACAGGAACACTTGCTAACCTCACTGAGCTGCCCGGGAAGCTCAGTCCCTCCAGCAGCGCTCCCCAGGCACCCACCAGCAACTCTTCTTCCAGCAGAAACGTCACCGGGTCAATGAAACACAGCTGCCTTTGTTAGCATGCATGACCTGGATTTGGAGGAATTAATTAGGGCACAATCAATTAATGCCTCTCCCTTCCCTGGTTCATCACTGCCTGGACCCCATGTGCCCTTGCAGGGATATACAGTGTCCCTGGGGTGCCAGCAACTGGGAGAAGTGGGGCCATGCCTGGGTGAAACCTTCCTGCAGGGCCATCACAGTGTTGCCATGGCCTAATGGGGCGTGTGGCATGGCACAGGATGCATCAGCTCCTTTGCTGAAAAAGGCGGCTTTGGACCCCAAAATATGGTTTGTAGCATAAAAAATGAGAGTTAGGGCCCTAAAAATGAGGTACTGGTGCATAAAAGGGAGGCTGTTATCCATAGAATCAAAACTTTGGATGCTAAAAATTAATCTTTGAGACATAAAATGGGGGTTTGGACCTTAAAATTGAGAGCTTGGAGCAGAAAAATTAGTCTTTTCACCCAAGAAAGGCAGGTTTGGACCCAAAAAATAGTGTTTGTACTGTAAAAAATGAGAGTTAGGGCCCTAGAAACAAGGGACATGGGTGGCATGGGCAGCATCTGCCGTGGCACATTTCCTGCCCCGGCAAGGTGGTGCCACTCGACTGGTGACCGCAGGTGGTGCAGCCAGGGCAGAGCTGAAGTAAGGAGGAGGAGGAGGAGGTGGAGGAGAGAAGCAGCCACCAGCAAGGGGAGGCTATTTCTGGCAGGGGTTGGTGTTACATCAGGGTGGCTGCAAATCTCCCCACAGCAGCGAGGGTGGGATCCGGCTCTTGTGGGAGATTGGGATGTTGGGTTTAGCGCTTGTCACTGGTTTTCCCCCTGCAGTCCAGTGTGGTGGCTCCCAAAACCACTTACTAGCACTGGGGAGCTGCTGCCAGGGCTGGGATTTCCCCTGATGAACACTGCCAGCTTCGACCACCCACAAACCCCCCCGTAACGCCCGGCTCGTGCTCCCCAGCCCCTCCTTTGGGTGTCACCTCTGGGTGTCCTGGGGGTCTTGCTTGGCCACGCAGCCTTCCAATGACCAGTGGCTTTGCAGGGACCCAAGGGAGGGCTGGGGTCCTCCCAGCCCCTCAGCACTGGGTATGTTCACTGCCCCTCCAGGTGTGAGCAGATGGGGGGACCCCGGAGTGGGCAACCAGGGAGGGTCGAGCCCCCCGGGTTTCTCTTCCCTTTGCTCTTGCTCTCGTGCTCAGCAGGACCTGGTGAGGATGCTGCCAGGTTGAGACTTCAAAAGAGCATAGATATGACGCAAAAAACCACAGAGGGAGGAAAAACAGCCTGTTCCTGCCCGTCACACACCACACCACACCCCCCCCCGCCTGCTTTCCCCGGGCCGGGTAGCAGAGGCGGCCGTGCCCCTGGCAGCGGTGGAGGCGGCCGGCCGTGTCGATGGCAGCCCGCCTGCCCGCCCTGCACCTCCTGCTCTTGTTGGGGATGTGGGGTGAGTACAGTGTTGGGGCTCGGCATGGCAGAGGGGTGGGGGGTGCCAGGGCCCTTGGTTGCTTTAACCAAGTGTACCCGCTGTGCCGGCAGCTCCCGGTGCTGGGGGTGCTCAGGTGTGCAGCTGGGGACTCCCAAAATCCCATGGTGAAACCCCCCAGTGTTCCTTCTGCCAGGCAGCTGGGCACGTTTGGGGGGGGACTCAACCCCATGATGTCAGCTGAGGGTCACTGATGCTCCCTCACGGCACCGTGCCAAGGGTCCCACGTGCCCGCCCGGGGCAAGCCACAAACCGGAGGAGAGGGGCTGGTGGCCAGCAGTGGGGCTGCTGGGCCCAAAACGAAATGTGAGCAGCTCCAGGGGTCCCCAGGATGCTCATCACACCCCAGGAGTGAGCCTATGGGTGTTGGGGGGCAGCCATCCATCCCCCCTATCCTCATTCCTTGCCAGCTCCCACCATCCCCAGCTGCCTCTTGGTCCACATGGCACAGCGGGCAACAGCAGGCACCGCTCCGGCTCACCGCGGTGATGGTGGCACCATCCACTGCTGCTTGGCCCTCCCTTCCTACCGGTAGTGACACTAGTTAGTTAGCGGTAATTAGCCGGCGCCCTTGCCTGTCGTCTTTCAGCCATAATTACCCACCAGCAGATGGATGGGCAGCCTGGCAGGCAGTGCTACAGCCAGTTGTATGAAGTTGTTTGTGTTTATTTATTTTAATGAAAGGTGTGAGGAGGAGGAGGAGTGAGAGCAAATTCACCGAGAAAGGCAGAAAACGCTCTTCTATTACCAAGAGAAAAACCAGCATGCCCCAACCTCCTCCTCCAGCATCCTGCGCTGGGGAGAGGGGTCATGTGGCCAGCCCCAGGGCTCCATCCCCACCGCTGAGCTTTGGGGACAGAGGTGTCCCCCCAACATTACAGCTGGGTTGGCGCAGAGCGCGGCATGGCCAGGGAGCTCCTGGACACCACTGATGGCTCCTTTTACCAGCAGCATCTCTACCCTGGTGAAAGGCTGCCTTGAACCCCCGGAATCACTTTTCCCCCAAAAAATAACCATTGACAGGCCAAGAGCAGGGAGCTGCTGCCTTAGGCTGGGGGTTCCCACCTTCCCCAGGGCGAGAAGCAGGACTGACACCTCATTTCCCTCTTTTTCGCAGCCGTCTCCGGCCACAGAGGAGCCGTCCCGAGCCCTAGAGGTGAGTGTGTGGTGGCAGAACCTCGGCCACGGCTTTGTTAGCAGCTCCTTGCCCGTGGCCTCGTTAGTGTGGCGGCTGCCAGAGCTGCCTCAGCCAGGTCTCCCAGGTCAACCCTATGGTCCCCACGCCCTCCAAGCACCCCCAAGCACCCTGTTTCCTTCCTGCCCCACTTTGCCAGAAGCCCTGGTTGCCCCACTGCGCTGCAGCAATGTGCCATCAAAGGGCTTTTTTCCAGCCCCAGGTGGTGGAAAACACGCTGCCGAGGGAAGGAAAACCCCTAAACCCCGTGTTTTCCCCGCAGAGCTCATCCTGCAGCTCACCGGCGGTGGCTGCCGCTGCGCCGGGATACTGGAGGTGAGGTGGCAGGGCAGGTGGAGCCGCGTGTGCCGGGACAAAGCCAGCGATGGGGGTGCGGATGGCATCTGCCAGTGGCTGGGCTGTGGCCCCGCCATCCCCAAGCCCCTCCAGCTCATCTTCGCTGGCAAAAAGGAGCCACAGATGCTGCGGTGCCTGTGGCTGGCAGGCACCTCAGTGGAGTGCCACTGGGATCTGACAAACTGCACGGAGCCAGCCATTATCACCTGCAGCGGTGAGCCCAGACCCCACCCTGGCCACCCCCATCCTCAGGGACCAGCCACCCCAATCTGGCCTCTTTCTTTTTATTTCAGAGCCGGTGAAAACCACCCCCAAGCCCCTGCCGGCACCTCCAGCCACCACCCCGGAGCCCACTGGTAAGAGCCCCATCACTGGGCACGATGGAGGGGAGCAAAGCAGCAATGGGGGTTCCACACAGCAAAACAAACTGCCTCCCACTTTGTGAGATCACCTGATCTCATTAATAGCATTTGCAGCCTCAACGAGGCAATTAAGCTTCAGATGTGGCAGTCTCAGGACTTTCTGCTCAGTAACAGAGAGAAATGTCATCCTGGTCTGGAACAAAATGCTTTTATTCCCCCCATTGTTCACCAGGACCCAACAGGTTGCAGCTGGTGGACGGGGACTTCGGCTGCTCGGGCTACGTGGAGCTGCACAGGCAGGGGTTGTGGGGGTCTGTGGCGGATGGCCCGGGCATCAGGCCAGAGCTAGCCACCCGCATCTGCCAGGATCTCCGCTGCGGCACCGCCGTCTACAGCCACAGCTACCCCAAGCCAGAGCAGAGAAGCCACTTGCCAGTGCGGTGGGAGGTGGTGGAGCCCTGTGAGAGCCGTTCACTTTTCGACTGCTTCAACAGGACCCGTGCCCAGCAGGAGAAGGCACCTGCCTTCATCATCTGCTCACGTGAGAGCTCACCCCGGCACGGCCCCGCTCCTTCCCCAGGCTCCTCGCTTGCCCCAGCCGCCTGGCTGGTAGCCCCGCCACGCTCCGCGCTGCTTTTACCTGTGCTAGGTGCCCAGCTGTAGGTTGGCTACGTGGCTGAAGCCCTGCACAGGGCAACAGTCCCAATCCCCGTCTGCCCCACACACCCTGTCCACCCACTCCTGCTCTTGCTCTCCTGCGTGCGAAGGCAAAACAGGAAATCTCCCCGATGCGCTCGGTTCCTGGCAGCGGCACCCCTAGCCCCAGAGGCATTGCAAGTAGGAAAACCCGGGGAGTAAGAGCACCCCAAAACCCAACACGGGCATGTGGGGTATCTCGGGTGTTTCCCACCAGCATCTCCCTGACACAAGCATCTCCCTGCGGAGCAGCTCAGCGCACAGAGAGCCAAAGCTGCGGGGCAAGGAGGGGGTTTGCTCTGAGTTTAACCATCTGCCTGAGCTCAGAAGCCCGCCTGTGGGATTTGAGGGGTTTTAACGGGCTGCGTGGCAGCAGCTGGCAGAGCGGGTTTCCCACAGGGACAGCTCAAAGCTCCTCGAAGCAGAGGGCTTGCACGCATCCCCCACAGCACAAGGGGAAGCCGAGACTCTGACAACGTCCCTGCCCTGCATGGAAGCAGGGCTGTGGGCTGGCTGTGATGTCCTCTCCGGGGGTCTGAGCCCTCTCTGCCTCTCTCCATCCCCCCACTGCCCCATCTCCAGGTTCGCAGCCCCAGGCCGTGCGAAGGCTGGCAGGAGGCCCCACGCCTTGCGAAGGGGACATCGAGGTTTTTCACCAGGGACGATGGCAGGTGCTGTGTGACAACTGGGCGCAGCGAGCCAGCTGGGGCAGGCAGCTCTGCCAGGAACTACGCTGTGGGAACCTCTCCTCCAGTACCGAACTCCGGGGTCCCCCCTCCACGGGTGTCATCTGCAAAATCCCCACCCTGCACCTCTGCTCTGCCAGCCTTGGAGGTCCCCAGACCTGCTCCCGGACCAGAGTCGTGTGTAAGCCACCGCGTTGGGCCTAATCCCCGGGAGACAATGATGTGAGGAGCTGGGATTTCCACACCAGGGGAAAGGGCAGAGGGTGTGAGCTCGGGGCAGAGGATGGGGAAAACTTTGCTGGGGGTCCTTGTAGCCCTCCCAGCAGGGCAGGGGGGTGCTCTGCCAGGGCACAAGGGGTCTTGTTCGGTGACACCCATCCTCTCCCCAGGCCAGGACTCGAAGCCGCAGCCTGCCGGCACGTCGGCAGGCACCATCGTGAGCATCTGCCTGGCCCTGCTTCTCTTTGGCATCCTCTCGCTGCTCTGTGGCCCTCCTGCCTACAGGAGGCTGATGAAGAGAAGTAGGTGACGAGCTCCGAGGCCTCTCCTCTTCCTCCTCCCACTCTGCAATCATCATGATCAGGGCTGGCAGCTCTGTGCATCGATCCCTGCCTCTTCCCCCCATCTCCTTGGGGCAGGGGGGGGG
>NW_020799102.1:96021-99885 GCF_003259725.1 Athene cunicularia
TCTCCCAGGTCAACCCTATGGTCCCCACGCCCTCCAAGCACCCCCAAGCACCCTGTTTCCTTCCTGCCCCACTTTGCCAGAAGCCCTGGTTGCCCCACTGCGCTGCAGCAATGTGCCATCAAAGGGCTTTTTTCCAGCCCCAGGTGGTGGAAAACACGCTGCCGAGGGAAGGAAAACCCCTAAACCCCGTGTTTTCCCCGCAGAGCTCATCCTGCAGCTCACCGGCAGTGGCTGCCGCTGCGCCGGGATACTGGAGGTGAGGTGGCAGGGCAGGTGGAGCCGCGTGTGCCGGGACAAAGCCAGCGATGGGGGTGCGGATGGCATCTGCCAGTGGCTGGGCTGTGGCCCCGCCATCCCCAAGCCCCTCCAGCTCATCTTCGCTGGCAAAAAGGAGCCACAGATGCTGCGGTGCCTGTGGCTGGCAGGCACCTCAGTGGAGTGCCACTGGGATCTGACAAACTGCACGGAGCCAGCCATTATCACCTGCAGCGGTGAGCCCAGACCCCACCCTGGCCACCCCCATCCTCAGGGACCAGCCACCCCAATCTGGCCTCTTTCTTTTTATTTCAGAGCCGGTGAAAACCACCCCCAAGCCCCTGCCGGCACCTCCAGCCACCACCCCGGAGCCCACTGGTAAGAGCCCCATCACTGGGCACGATGGAGGGGAGCAAAGCAGCAATGGGGGTTCCACACAGCAAAACAAACTGCCTCCCACTTTGTGAGATCACCTGATCTCATTAATAGCATTTGCAGCCTCAACGAGGCAATTAAGCTTCAGATGTGGCAGTCTCAGGACTTTCTGCTCAGTAACAGAGAGAAATGTCATCCTGGTCTGGAACAAAATGCTTTTATTCCCCCCATTGTTCACCAGGACCCAACAGGTTGCAGCTGGTGGACGGGGACTTCGGCTGCTCGGGCTACGTGGAGCTGCACAGGCAGGGGTTGTGGGGGTCTGTGGCGGATGGCCCGGGCATCAGGCCAGAGCTAGCCACCCGCATCTGCCAGGATCTCCGCTGCGGCACCGCCGTGGGGTTGGGTTTGGGGCTGGCTTTGGGGCTGCTCGCCCCCGGACCGCAGCAGGCACCAGCGGGCAGGCGGAGGTGTGAGCGGGGCTCACGGCCGGCCCCGCTTCTCGCTTCCTGCCGCCACGTTGACTCATCGGAGCGATATTAACTCAGCCGGCGGAGCCGAGCTCCGGCTCACGGCACGGGAGTGGGTCCTGCTTTTACTCAGCCCCTTTTCCCCCCCCCGGGTGGCGGGGTGGGAGCGTCACCTTGAACTCCCTAAACCCCCTCCCCAATCCCGCCTCCTCTCCCATTATCTCTTCCAGTCTCCTTCCACCGCAACAGCACCGTCACCCCCAGGCCGCGGGCAGAGGAGCAGCGGGTGCAAGGGGGGGACAACGACTACGCTCAGCCCCCCCAGAAGAGCTCCTACCTCTCAGCGTACCCAGGTGAGCACAGGAGGACGCCGGGAACGGCTCCTCCATGCTCCCTTCCCACACGCGCCCGTGGGGATGAACCGCTCAGGCAAAAGCATCACAGCAAGATTTTTGCTGACACCAGGCAGGAGGGGTTGTTGCACCGGGGGCTGGGGTGCATCCCCCAGTCCCCATTAACGAGCCACATCCCTTTGCCCCGCAGCCCTCGAAGGTGCATGCAGAGTCTCCAACCCTCCAGACAACTCCTCCGACAGCGATTACGACCTGCATTCCGCCCGCAGAGTGTGACCCCCACACACTTCTCACCAGAGCTGGGACCCCCTTTGGCTGCCCTAGTCCTCGGCTGAGCCATCTCCCCCCCTGCCCCCCCGCCGCTGTCCCAGGGTGGTCACACATGCGGCAGCAAAGCTGAGCAACTGCTGAATTAGCGGCTTTTCTTGCATTTTTGGCAAGCCACCTCGTTTCCGTTGTCAGCCACCTTCCCACCCTGCAGGCAGAGATGGGATGCAGCACAAAAAAGGTAAATTTTGAGCAACCCCATCAAGCGGAAAAACATCCCTGCCTAGGGCAGGGGGTTGAACGAGATGATCTTTGAAGTTCTTTTCCAGCCCAAACCCCTCCTGCAATTCTACGCAATGACAAACTCAACCAAGCTGGTGGAAGAAATGACGCATACCTGCACTGCTCACCTCAGAAAACCTGCCCGCATCCCCTCCAAAAGGGATGGGAGACCCCCGAGTAGGGGGGTGCCGGGTCCCCCCCAGCCAGGGAGCCAAACCCACCCGTGCTCCTCCATCCCTGCTCCCAGCAGGCAGCAGCCGTGCAGGGCTCGGCTCTAACCCAGCACCTTCCCAAGAAAGCTTTTCTCTTGCTTTTGAGCCTCCCTCATGGCAGAGTGTGAGGGGTTTTGGGGTTTTTTTTAAGCTATTTTTAACCGTTTAAGAGGCGGCTGGGTCGCAACAGGCGCCGAGAATGGAGCAGCCCCGCTCAGAAGCAGGGGTTGCCGGCTTCTCCATCTCTCAAAACCGGGATAACCATACTCCTCCTCCCACCCTGAAAGCAAAATCGGCTGCCAGCGGGGTGCTGAGCTTCGCAGGATTGCCTGCTAGACGCCCCCCGCCGTCTGCCAGCTTCCCAGGGGAGCTGCGGAGACACGCGCTCAGCGGCATTTGCGTGGGACGGCGCGAGATCGGGGCAGACACAGAACGCAAAGCACAGACGTGGAGGAGCACGGGGAGGGTCAAAATACTGAGAACAAGTCTGAGATATTTAATAAGCAATAACTGTCGTAATAAAATTGGTTTTTTTTCTAGTAATTACGTCTTGTTCTCTTCCTTCCAACACTACCAGTGCCGTGCCTTAAACCATCTCCACCCCAACCGGGGAGGGAAAACGCAGGACGGTGCCAGAGGAGGGGAGAGACGGGCTGACGGCAGAAGAGCCCCACGCAAACGGGCCCCTTAGGGATGATGAAAACAAGAAAACAGGAAAGATGAGTTTGAAGAAGGTGGTCCTGTGAGGCGGTGAAAGGTTTTATCGACAGAATCAAGAGGATGTTGGTGTAAGGATGCCAGGAGAGGCCTAAAAAGATCAATAAAAAGTGTCAGCTGGGTGCCCCATCGTTTCCGAAAGCAACCGCTGCCGTGACCCCGCGTGCAATTCATCAAGTTTTATTACTGTAATTAACCACAGATACGGAATTGTTTCCATCAAACCCCACAAGCATTTGCCTTGTTCTAGTCCATTAGTAATCTTTCCTTATAAATAACTTAGAGGAATACAGGCAGGAGTCGTAGGATAAAGTGCTGAGCAAAGCAAATCCCATTTCCATTAACATAAACTTGTCGCTCCCTCCGTTATCTAGTGTTTCCTGAGAAGGGGGGACACTGAGGAAGGCTGGAGCCTGTAGCACCCCAAAAAAATGCCCTGTTCCCCCAGGAGGCTGCTGAGCCCCAGCATTTCACTGAGCTGGGTGGGAGGCATCGACCCCCACACCCTGCTGTGACCCCAGACACGGGTCCCCGCCACACATGTGGCGCCAGTTTAGTTCCAAAACACAGAAAATATTCCTGCACAGAATTCTGGGAAGCTCCCGGAGCCTTCATGCCCTTGCTAAGCCAGCATGCAGGCTGGGAAAGGCTCCTGTGCTGGATAAAAGACAGAGAGACCGACCTCAAGGCCGAGGTGAGAGCCAGCTGCTTCTCCCAGTTAGGAATTGCCTCCAGGCTGGCCCGGCTCTACCTCTCACTTCCAGGAAGCTTCCTCGGAAAGCAGCAAGTATTTTGAGTTGGAAATCCTGTTGTGTTTTGAGGAGCTGTGAAAAGGCTCAGAAGGATGAGACATCCGTTACCCACAGAGGGCAGGCGCAGACGGCGCAGTCTCGCGCTCACCCACGCACGCTCGCACACAGATCCGGGGGGGGG
>NW_020799102.1:99935-103319 GCF_003259725.1 Athene cunicularia
AAGAGACAGGAGGAGGAAAGAGGGGACAGGAGGAAAGAGGGGACAGGAGGAAAGAGGGGACAGGAGGAAAGAGGGGACAGGAGGAAAGAGGGGACAGGAGGAAAGAGGGGAGGGAAGGGTAGGTTCAGCAGTGCATCCCTCTACTCTTCTTCCCAAACCATGTTTAGGATTTACGTCTCTCAGAGAGAAGCAAAGCACCATTGTACCACACACAAGCAAACAAAGGGCAATCCAATTTTTTGGGGCAAGAACGCCAAACTACAAACAGATAATCCTTGATTTAAGGAATTAGGCTTGGCAGTGCAATTACAAGTCTTTGAGGACTAATCACTTGAATTGCTAATAGATTTAAACTTTAAATTCACCTCAGACTCCTCTTCAATTTTCTGGCTTTCCACCTGCAGGAGATCCAGCAAGGTCTGAGGATGCATTGCTGCTGAAAATTTCTCTGAGGAAACAAAAATAGCAGCAGAGCAAAACATTAAACACAAAAGAGGGAAAATTCTTTAGCACACAGCCCTGTCACCTTCCTGCCTTGGAAACTGTTGATGCAAGGATAAAATCTGAAAGAACCTTAGATACTGATGCACTAGGGTTTTTTTGCTGGGGTAGCATCTTTGATCTGTCTAACGAATTTGATCAGGAAAAAGGAGAATATAGATTTTATATGCAGCAGAAATAGAGATTTTACACGCAGCAGAAATACAGATTTTACACATAGCAGAGTCATTTCTATCACCACCCTCAAGAGTTTCTCTGCTCAGTATGGCCAAGGTAGGCAGAAGCAAAAGGGAAGGATGTTGCACTAACTACAACCCACATGTCTCCATCGGAAAGCGTGCAAGGTTTGCAAACACTCACCCAGCTTTGCCTTTTGCTCTTTACACCGCTCAGCCAGCTTCTGCAGCTCTTCGTATCTGTTAGAGAGGTCGGTGCGCCCCGTCTCCAGTGGTGCCTGGAATTTCAGGTTCTGCTCGGCCAAGCTGCGGTTGGCAGCAAGGGCCATCTCCCTTTCCAGCTGCAGCTCCTGAACCTGCAGATGGAAATGTCACAATCACAGAATCCCAGAATCATCTGGGTTGGAAAAGCCCTTGAAGATCCTCCAGTCCAACCATGACCCTCACACTGACCGTTTTCAACTCCACCAAAGAAATTCACTGGGCACACTGCTGGCTCCTGTTCAGCCGGCTGGCAATCAACCCCCCCCCGGTCCCTCTCTGACTGGCAGCTCTCCAGCCACTCCTCCCCAAACCTGTAGCGCTGCTGGGGGTTGTTGTGGCCCAAGTGCAGAACTCAGCCCAAGTGCTAACAAAGCCCAGACTGTGTCAGGCTACGCCCACACGTACCTCCTGGGACTCCAGGGCCAGACGCTCGATCTCCTCTGCATCTTCCTGCAGCTCCCTGAGCTCCTCCACTGTCCGGTTCCTCAGGGTGTCCATCCTTCTGCAGGAGCTGCAGCCTCCCTGTGTGGGGGAAAGGAAATTCAATAAAGACGAGGTTTGCTAAAGCTAACTGCAAATAGGTACTAATCCTAATAGGGGTTTAAACCCAGTTTTGCTAATCTGCTTGAAACAGCTACGCCAGACATTCCTCTATAAAGAATCAGCAAGACTAAGAAGGAAAACAGGACATATCTCCTCAATCCTGCTTTAGCAACTGACTTTCCTTTTCGCAGTATGTTTGAAAGGATTTCTTGTGTGTGTCAGCCAGTTTTGTCAGGGAAACACCTACTCACAGCCACTTGATTGCAGGGCGATGTCACCCTGACTTTCAAACTCCAGCTGGCTCTCCCTGCACTGTCCCATTCCAGATTCCCATTCTGCTGAGGAAAACTCCTGGAT
Source organism: Athene cunicularia (assembly GCF_003259725.1). Taxonomy (NCBI): domain Eukaryota; kingdom Metazoa; phylum Chordata; class Aves; order Strigiformes; family Strigidae; genus Athene; species Athene cunicularia. The sequence continues at coordinate 101,777 of NW_020799102.1, forward strand.
CTGTTTGCATCCACTGTGCCCACAGCCCATGTTACCAGTGGGATCACCATCACCACCTGCATCTTCCCATACCTCACCACCTCTCCAGTTCCTTGGTTCCCTCCTCATATGATGCATTTTTTTTTTCTTGTGTTTTCCTTTCTAGCTATATGGTGCCATCACTTCCCCTACTTATTGCTGCTACCCTTAGGAAACATTAAGCGATGGCTTTATTCATATGAACTTGATGCAATACATGTGATGTTAAAAATGGGCAAAATATTACTAAAATCAGGAAAATAATGGATTTTCTGTACTATGTCTGTGACTTATTCCAAATAATCTTGGTTGTCTGATAATATTTAGCAAATATCAGGTCTTGTCACAGGTTCTATGATGTGGGATGCAATTATGTGGGAAAACAGTAAAAAATAGGTGAGAAACACAGGAGCTGAGCACTCCCACCGGGAGGGAAAGGGACATACCAAATGGCCAATGGGGATTTCAACGTTGTCCTAACTGCTCGTGGCTCTTCTACCTTTCACCCGGGTGAAACATCCCAACGATATCGCTCTGGGAACGTTGCATCAGCCTCTGCACGTAACACAGAATGACAAGGTAAGGCTCAGGGTTACCAAATCTCTTCACCCAAGATCCAGCCAAACCTGTCCAAGTAAAAACCACCTAAAAGCTGGAAAATGAGCTCCCTTACTACATACATGTGTATGTAACTTCATAACTGTGCAAACAGAAATAAAGCTATGTTTGATGGGTTTTTTGTTATTAATGAGGCTCACAGCATGTAAAAGGAAAAAAAAGTAAGAATAGTGGCAAACAAGAAGTTCAATCCGTGCCACTGTGCGGGTGCTAAGGCCACGGATGGTCTGTGGGAAGTGTCTAAATAGTCTCCAGGAGGGTGGATGCAAAGAGCCAGGCACCAGCACAGGGCAGGGGCTCTCGCCTCCCAGATCTCACCAGTTTTCAGCAGCGTTCCAATAAGACACAACCACCGAGTCAACACCTTGTCTCTCTGAAGAGCAACACGTGGGGTCCCCGTGGCTTGGAAAGGCTGTGTGCCCCGGTGAGAGGCTGCCCGCAGGAGTGCCGCACGCCGGTCACCGTCTCGGTGCTTTGTCCCCGGTTAGGAAGAGCCCACCCCTCAGCCCCGGCGGTGCCCGCCCAAGGCCTCCACATCCCACCACCCTGCGGGAGCGCGGAGCAAGGCCCAACCGGGGCCGCTCTCCCACCGGGACACGGCGGAGGCTGCTCCGCCAACGCCAGGCCAGTCCTGGGCTGTGGAGGGAACGGCAACCGGGAGGCCAAGACCCACGAAGAAGCGGAACGGGTTTGCTCCCGGTACAAGGCCTGGCCCGGTATGGCCTGGCCTGACTCGGCCGAGCCTCCCCCCCTCGCTCTGGCGGGAGGTCCCGGCGGATAACGACTGCAGCCGTCCACCGGAGGGGCTGTGAAGGCCTCCCCTCGCAAGGCACGAAAGGAAGGGACTGGTTACCGGCCCCGCCGCCCGCCCGGCACTCACCACGGCTCAACGGGAACCCTCCCTTCG
>NW_020799102.1:103369-112954 GCF_003259725.1 Athene cunicularia
TATAAGAGACAGCCACCCGGGCGGGGGGCGGAGCACCGCCCCTTCCCGGGGGGGGGCGGAGCGGGGTGGGACATCGCGCCGCCATGTTGTGGGTCTTTGTGTCAGGGCTGCCGTGCCCCTGCAGAGGGGCTGTATTTTATAAATGTGGGGTCTTTTTAAAACAAATACTGCGTCTTTATGTGCCAGTGTAGCTCCCCTCATGCTATGGCCTGCTTGAGCCTTTACGTCTTGCCAGTTCGTGTCTCAGAGGCTTGCCCTGCCACTCTGGTACCTTCCCCCAGCGGCCTCCCTTATAATTGACTCTTAATTGAGCTTTTATTTTATGTCTTCGCGGAAGGATTGTCAGTGTGCTAAGTTATTTGTGTTATTATCGATGCATCCTAACTCCAGTCTTCACCACCATAGCAATTAACCTGGGTACAGCTGGCAGCATTGCCCGACTCCAGAGTGAGCTTGAGCACTGCAAGCAACAGATTCAGCTTTACCTGTCAGCCCAGGGAGGGTAAAGCTGGGGCTCCTCCTGGCAGGTACCTGTCTCCCCAGTTGCCCCAGCTGCTATCAGGGCCAGGGAGGTTTGGAGTAGCTCTGTGGTTCTTCTGTATGTTGATTCAAAGTCTCTGCGTGAGCCCTGAGCAGCAGCTGCTGCGTGGACACTTTTGTCTTCACTGGCTTGTTCAAAAAAGCAGAAAGCCATAGAGCCAAAGACAAAGATTAGGCAAGATTAATCATTGTGACAAGAGTTAAAAGGAGAGTATTACAACAAAGCTTAGCATCGTGTACAGAGCCGGCAGCCGGTTGAAATTCAGGCGTAGCAAGTTTGGGTTGGATTTACAGCGAGATTTGAAGCGGTTTCTGCCTTGTCATGACCTCATCAGCGCCTCACAGCCAGGGCCTCCCACACAGGCAGCCTCCTCTTGCAGTTCATGTTTTGTAGAGGTCTAAGAGCAAGCAGAGCCCCTGCAAAGCCACGTTGTTCTCCGCAAGATGTCTCGTGCTGAGTAGCAGCTGGTGTGCCAGGCACTCGAATGCCTGTTGTTCCGGGTGACTTGGAATGCTGCTGGCTGTAATCCTGGTAAGTCCAGCCCTGTGAGAAATGAAAATTACATTAAAACTTCCTTGACAGGCAAAGGGATGGGGGCAAAGTGAGCATGAAGAGTGGCAGTAAAGGTGTGGCAGCGGGTGGAGGTGGGGGATAAGAGTGGATGGATGTACAAGAGGAGAGGCCGGAGAAGCAGAGGAGGTGAGATAATGGGTGCAGAGCGCTTAGCTGTGGCCTGAGATATTGCTGCGCTGAGGCAGTACATACAGACCACAGCAACATGCCAAAAATTCATATAACTGCGTTTTTCCCAGGTTGCGTGGCTGGAAGCAAGAGATAATAGCAAATCCCTCTTGAACTCCCGCATTAGCTCTTCCTTGCACGGAACAGGAAAGTTCCTGATGAGCATGAGACAGAAGCAGCTCTCATCCCACCACCCTCCGCTTTTCCACCCGTGCTTCCGCATTCTCACAGACATGAGCAGGGTTGAGGATTATGTTAGGATGGGGAAAAGCTCCGCGCTGCTGGATGAGACGTGCTCGAGGCGCTGAGGGGAGAGGAATGTGAAGGAGACTGCAGATGGCTGGGCAAGGTCACCCAGCTGTTACAGAAGTGCTGCAGTCCAGGCCTGCGTCTCAGGAAAGGCACCTCTCGTCCCTGCCAGAGACATGCACCACGTGAGGCCTACTGACTGTTGTATAATAAATACGAGTCATGTGAATCCTAATAGGTACCCTATGGTTTAATCAAGGACAATTTGTTCATGGCATGGCTGATAACCAGGTCAAAACCCAGTGTTATTGCAAGAAAGGGGACTTGACTTTTCAAAGGCAGATCGATATTTCAAGGCTCATTTGAGAAGCAGTTTCCACATACATGGAAGGGCTGGAGCACATTTAGTTAACAATTTATATTAAACTGTAAGGAGTGAGGAGAGGATAAACTAAGCGGTGTTCAGATTTGCTCTTTTCAACGAAAGAAGAAACAGAAAAATATCCAGTTACATGATAAAGTGTTACCCAGCAATCAAAACTGTGATACATGGGTATTTTCTGGTTAATGCTGAAGGATGTGCCCGTTATCTGTTTACTGTCATCCTTAATTTGTATAAAAGATGGTTTCAGGTGGTCGTTACGATACATCACACAGTTACTTCATTAGGCAAAAGACTGAAAGGCCAATATCCAATATACACCATAAGCAAAAATGGCTTAAAAGGGGTAAGTGTTCAAATTATGCTAAATACCAGATTTCAAGTGTGCGCACCAACTGAGCTTTTCTGGATCAAGAGCACTTGTGGCTTAGGACAAAACTGGCAGAAAGGAACAAAACATTTTGGTAAGGAACGTTCAGCTACAGAACCAGCTTCTGAAGCAGCTTAGGTCAGTTTGAAACGGTAATCCAGAAAGTGTTTTGGAGTGAAATGGAAACTTTGCCGAGTCTGCTATCGGTGCAGGACCCCGTTATCGCAGCTGATATTGTTTGCAGCTCCTCAGGCTCCAAAGGGGAGGGTGGCAGTGTAAGACTAGAGAGCAAATTAATGCACAGTCAGTGAAAGGTCAAAAAAACCCCTCCTCGTGCAAAGTTGATCCCAATGCTTTGTCAAATTTCACCTTTTGTTCATTATCTGGCCAAGTTTATTTGTGGTTTTGGTTGAATGTTCCTTCTGAGCCCAAGAGTCAAATTAAATTTGGAGCGTTTCCCAATAGAAGGAAAACAATCAATAGCGCTGTTCTTTTTCTCTTTTAATGGGATATTGTTTGTTTTCAAAACAGTGTTGTCTGTGTTCCTCATCAGGGAAGGATTCAGATGGCAGAAGAGCCTTTCTCAGAATCCCACTCGTCTTTTCATTGGGAGTTTATTAGAAAACACCATTTCTCACAGCTCTTCTCAGCACCGTGTCACAGACGTACCCCTGACCGTCTGTTGGCTCGCTGCCTCTCACAGAAGCCACAATCAAACCAGTTCCCTTTCTGTGCTTGCTCTGGTACAACTAGGAAACACTGTGGTCCATGTGATCCAGCCTCTATCTAGGCAGCCCAGACATAGAGTAACGTTCAGTGATTTAGCAACCACAGACCAAGGCCACCAAAAGTGTTTGTGACCACCCAGAAGCAGGTCGGAAGGGGTCCTGCCCCAGGGAAAGTTCACCCACCCCCAGCTCAGCAAGGATCAGCCTACATCCCTGGGAGCTTCCTCAATAACTTAATCAAATAATCTTACATCAAATCGTAAGGGTTTGACAGCTCAGGAGCCTCAGACCTTTCTCCTCTGCCTTTGTGCCTTTCATCTGACAGTTCTGATAAAGCAACTGTGTGATGTACAATAATACCATTATGGGAGGGACAGGAAACACCAGGAACAGGGACTGGAAAAAAAGTTTGCTTCCTTAATCTGCAGGTAGGAAGATAAGGTGTATCTCAATAAGGTGATCTTTTTTTTCAGGCTGAGCTTTTCAACCCTGCACAGATAAGGTTGGATAAGGCTGTTCCTGAGCTGAGTCAGCAAAGTCCTTTGCCAAAACAGCCTGAAAATTCATACATGGTCCTGTTTGGCCTGGGGGTGGGGTAAACCCTATGACAGTTAAATGCATCCTAGGTGGTGTAGCCTCATCTCGTGCAATTCCCATCCAGGTTTCCAGGCTCCTGGCCACCCAGATTGATCATATAATTTGTAACAGTCTCCCAGCCTTGCGACTGTTGCTTTCTTGACAGGGATCTGCACACACGGATTTATATATTTGCCACTCAGGTCCCATCTTAGAGCCAAGGCAGCTCCTGGAGGTACCCAGCTCCCATTGTCCGTGATCTAGGATGGCTGAGGGTGTCGTACGAGTTCCCTGCTGTGCATCTCCTGTAGCCTTCAGAGGGACTGTCCCTTCACACACAAATTGTTGCTGATCACTGGAAGCAGCAATGCTTAAAACACTCCTGTCACCAGTCCAGCACTGCCTCAGCCCTTTCTCTGCATCAGGGGGTCAAGGTCACCATCCAACTCTTCCACCTTTACAGTCAACCACAACCACTTCAACCACCAGCCATCCTCCACCCACCAACCAGCCCACCTGTGGCCACCAGGTGCTTTATTTTAGTGGTCCTTATGAGTCACTGAATGCTGCTGTGTAGCCCAAGCTCATCATAGGACCAGGTGGAGCCTGCACACACCAGGAGTCAAATCCAGCCTTGCTTGGACATCAAAACAGACGTTAAAATCTTATATTTTTCTGGACACAAGCGTAACTCTTCAGGGATTTTATTGAACAGGAATCCTAATGCAGCCACAGCTGCATCAGGGAACAGACAAACCAGAACTAAAAGCCTCCAAATCCACCCCTCCAGCTGGTTTTCAGCTGCTTTTGGAGAACCCGGCAAGGATCTCCTCATCGTTTGGTGCCCTCTGCCGCCAAGCAGAGCTACAACAGAGAGGCCACCCTCTGCCACCCAGCCCGGGCACCCCACAGGCACTGCCTGCTCCCTGCCCTCACCCGCCTTCTCTGCCGCGGCGGGGTTGCAGCAGGGTTGTGTTTTGAGCTCTTTGCTGCTTGGTTTTGAGTTCCCTCAGGGGGCAAAAAGCAGATTCTTCCAGAATCTGGCGTGTCTTATTCCCTCCATTTCTTTACCAAAGTTGGAAATGTCCAGGTCAGCAACCAGCCCTGGCTCCTTTTTGTGCTACAGCTGCTTCCATGGCATGCCGAGCTGGGTGCCCCATCTTTGACAATGCGAAGAGCTGCCAGGCTGTTTGTGCTGCTGATTTCCCCCCTCCCACCCCAGAGCACGAGGCTGGAAGGGCATTAAATGACAGATCACATCTGCCTCCAAACTCTGAGGGTCTGAGGTTCCCCAGAGGCCTCCAAAAGCCGTAATAATAAAAGGGAACCTGGCTGGAAAGGGCTCGGGAAGGAGCTGCAGCCATGGAGTCACGCTGTCACCAGCACAGAGAGGCTCAGAACAGTAGGAAGGGGCTAAATTCTGTCTGTCCCACCTCGGTCATTTCTCACCCTAAAAGTAATAATTTTCCATACTCCCCTGTTTCTTTTGTTCTTGACTTTAATGGCACTAAATATCTGTTCTGAGATTTTTCTGGCGCTGAATTCCACAACTTCATTCTGTGTATAATGACACATCCAAAAATCAATGCCTATCCCAATACAGTTTTTCCTTGGCTCCTGGTGATGGGATCATCCCCAAACTTCCTATAATTTGACAAATTTCTTTGCATTGAAAAAATGAAATCCTGAGCCTCAGTGATTACAACTTCACACATGGAGCTCTGCTTCAGCAACGACTAAATGCAGTAAAAGATTGGAAAATTAATTTGAGTCTTCACTACATGATACAATCCCCAAAATTTGGGCTATAGTTTGGTGTTCAGAAGAGACCAGCTCACCCAGAGGCCCTTATATCAGCCTAGAAACACAGGACGTACCTTTTTATGCAAAAGAAGCTGCTGCAACTCTTCCAGTCTCTTTGCTGCTCTGGGCAAGGGAGCTTTAGTTGTGTGCAAACCTATCACTGCCAGGGCAACTGAATTACAGAATAAAACAAATTATATTTCCCTAACAGTACAAACTAAGTTACATTTCACTAGACAGTGGTCCCGAGCATGAGGCTTTTCTGTTTGTTTTGGGTTTTTGTTGTTGTTGTTTTTTAATAAAAGGAGAGCATTCAACCCAAACATCCTCTTTGCCCAGAACAAGGACTGCCATGAGAGTACAGGTTAGTCCCTGCTTTCTGTGCCTGGAGAGGTTTATGTTATGTCTGACTGGCCAAAAAAAAAAAAAAGAAGATAAACAGCTCTTGAAAAACTTGTCATTTTCTCTAACTTTCTGGAAAAAGAACCCTAACACTTAGCCCCAAAACAAGGGAGGCCAGGTTGAAGTGAGGCATGACAGCAAGTCCAGACTTCAGGTGCTGAAACCCAACTCACTGACTTGCTCTGAAAGAATTTAGCACTTGGAATGTTACTGCCCTTCAGCTTTCCATTCCTCAGAGAAAATTCTCCACTCGTTACCAGAATCAATGCAGGGTGAGCATCTGTGCAAACGGACACCTTGGAGGCAGCTCCCCCCACATTCCCTTGCCCTGCACAGGTACATTCTGCTGAATGAATGTCCCACCTTTTCCTGCAAACAGAGGGAAATCCACCCCAACATTGCCAGGACCTTTGTCCCTGCCCAAGGAGAAGGGGCACTTACCTCCCATTCCCCACTGTGGGGCTGAGCCAAGGACCATTTCCACCTTCCAGCAGGACCTTCCTCTCCATCACAAGCTCTCACTGACACATGCTCCTGGCTACCAGCTTTGTGGCTCTCCAGCCACCACCTCCCACAGCCCACACCAGCTCTCATGGGCCTCCTATGGCATTATCTTCCCTGGCATGGAGCACACACCAAGCCCAGCAGCTCCTGAGCAGCCTCCCAGGAGGAAGCCCCAGGTCTCAATCCTTGAAGGGCAAATTGATGGGAAAGTGGAAGCATCAACAATTCTCCAAACCACCCCCCAAAAGCACTGCCATTGAGGGGCTGGGCTCTGCAGGGGTACAGCCTCTGCCTTCCACCAGCACCAAGGGGCGAGGAAGCTTGCAAAGGACTCCCAGCACAGGGCAATCAAGTGAGAGCCAGGCAAACCAGCAAACCCCTGCTCTGAATCTGCTTTATATACCAACAAGATTTACAGCAGCTGTTCCTAATACCTGCAGCAGTGTGGGCAAATCACTGTGAGCTCCCTGTGTGCTGTGGAGGAAGAGGCTTTGCCAAGTGGGAACAGCTTCTTCCCTGCCTGCAGACACGCGGTGTGCTGGGGGAAAGAAACACAATCTAACAGCCTGACAGAGCAGTCCCGAGGCTACGAGAGCTTCCCTGCTGAGGGACGCGTCCTCATGGAATCCCAGAATCATCTGGGTTGGAAAAGCCCTTGAAGCTCCTCCAGTCCAACCATGAACCTCACCCTGACCGTTCCCAACTCCACCAGATCCCTCAGCGCTGGGTCAACCCAACTCTTCAACCCCTCCAGGGATGGGGACTCCCCCCCTGCCCTGGGCAGCCCATTCCAACGCCCAACAGCCCCTTCTGCAAAGAAATCCTTCCTCAGAGCCAGCCTGACCCTGCCCTGGGCAGCTTGAGGCCATTCCCTCTGGGCCTGTCGCTTGTTCCTTGGTTCAAGAGACTCATCCCCCCTCTCTGCACCCTCCTGTCAGGGATTTGCAGAGGACCATGATGTCTCCCCTCAGCCTCCTCTTCTCCAGACTAACCCCCCCCAGTTCCCTCAGCTGCTCCCTATAAGACACGTCCTCAAGCACTCTGCTCTGATGACCTTTTACAGATATGTAGAAAATGTGTAGTGCAGCAAGGATGTGTTTGCAGCGAACCAGCCCCTCTGCTAGAGATGCTCCTGATCTGAGCTCATATTCATCAAACCATGCTGCTGCCTTGTGTGGAAAGAGGGAGCAAAGCCTGAAGTTGATGCTGTTGTCTGATCTCTGATTTTTTCTTTATTTTATGGCTACCTGAAGACACAGGCTGGCTCATGAGGCTGGTGGGGAATGCAATGCCAAGGCTCCATGCAGGGTTTTCAGGCAGTGGCCTCCTACCAGGTCCAGACTTTCCATTTTGGTGGTCAGCCAAGATCTTTTCTTTTCTAGACTCCTACCCCCAAACTGAACCCATCACATCTTCCCTTTTGCTCAGGGAGAATTATGTGTTTCATCCCTTTTCTCCCTGCCAGGTTCATATATTAATTTCATTCCTCTGCTGTGATTTAACATCCACCCTCTATTCTTTTATTATTCAGAGCTGGGGTGAAACTGGTACCAAGGGAGGACAATCAGCTCCTACCCATATAGTGCCTCTGGGCAGGCTGGTCCCCAACTCGTCACTGCAGGGACTGGCTTTGTTTTCCTCCAGGACAAGGTGACCGTGCCGGCAGCCACATCTCATGCACGTGGGGCTGTGACGGAGATCGGGCACCTCTGACGCAGCCCAGTGCCGGCGACCTTGGCATTGTTCAATCAGCACCATCCCAAGCTGGTCTTTCCCTCGACTGGTCCCAGTTTCACCCCTCATTGGGTCCCAGTTCCACAGGCAGCCCATGGACCTGCTGGAGTGGGGCCAGAGGAGAACACGAGGATGCTCGAGGGGCTGGAGCCCCTCCCCTGTGAGGACAGGCTGAGAGAGTTGGGGGGGGTTCAGCTGGAGAAGGCCCCAGGGAGACCTTAGAGCAGCCTCCCAGGACTGAAAGGGGCTACAGGAAAGGGGGAAAGGGACTCTTGATCAGGGGGAGTGTAGGGATAGGATGAGGGAGAATCGTTTTAAACTGACAGAGGGGAGATTTAGATGAGATCTAAGAAAGAAATTCTTCCCTGTGAGGGGGTGAGGCCCTGGCACAGGCTGCCCAGAGAAGCTGTGGCTGCCCCCTCCCTGGAAGGGTTCAAGGCCAGGTTGGACGGGGCTTTGGGCAACCTGGGCTAGTGGAAAGTGGCCCTGCCCAGGGCAGAGGGGTGGCACTGGATGGGCTTTAAGGTCCCTTCCAGCCCAAACCAGTCTGTGATTTGTGATATGAAGCCAGACCCAGCAGCGCAGTTCCTCTGCTGACCCCAGTGTGGGGGCAGGGGGTGCAGGCAGCAGCTCGAGGAGGCCATGGGCTTCCACCCTCCCCACCAGAGCCCCGGGGCAGGCGTTCAGAGACGCGGGGTGTTGAGCTACCACCTGCAATGGACTAGGCTGGTGAGGAACGGCCGTGTTTACCTGTTGGATGTTGGTGCAAGATAAAGCAAATTTACAGAAACTGTGCTCTTCAGAGCAGGGCAGTGATGGTCTGGAGCAGCCCCAGGACCCTCTGGACCGCAGCACTGGGGAAATGTCACTCCTGTGGTGGCCACCCCAGGCCAGCTAGAGCCAACTGGAAAAGAAATGCCTTTATCTAACGGCCCATGATTTATGCTGTGATTCCTCAGCCACAGTGGGAGAAAATGCCCAGAAATGGGCCCTCACCAGTCCCCCAGTGCCTTCCGCTCCAGACTCAGAACTGGAAGGTGCTTCTCTCCCAGCCCCAGCCTGCCGCAAGCATCCCTGTGCTTTTGACCCTGGTGAAGATGGAGAGTCCTCAGCTTGACATTCCCCCTGCCTGCCTTAAGGACGTTGTGATAACTTCCCCTGGAGGCGTTTGCCTTTCTTATCGAGGACGCTGGCCAAACAAGCGTGGCTGGGATATAAGGAGCCAGGTTGGGGCCGGTGGCACACTCGGTGCATCTCTTCGCCTTGGTCGCTGTCACCAGTCACCATGAAGCTGCTCCTGCTCCTCGGCTTGGTGGCCATGGCCCAGTGCCTTGCCCTCAGGTGAGCACCAGGGTTTTGGGATGCCCACGCAACTGCTGTGATCCCCAGCACCCCCAAGCAGGGAACGGGGAGGGGGACACAACCTGCAGCCTATTGCCATGGCCAAGGCTCCCTGAAGCAAGAATGGGCCCCGGGGTCCCACCTGAGGGGCTGTGGGATGAGGCACGGGGCGAGCGCAGCGCAGGGGTACCCACAGCCCCCCCCCCCCCCCCCC
>NW_020799102.1:113004-123216 GCF_003259725.1 Athene cunicularia
CCCCCCCCCCTCCCCGAGATGTTTCCCTGCCTGGCTCTGGGTGACAGGTGGGCTCCCCTCTGCCCGCAGGGTCCCTCTGTGGAGGGGGAAGTCCCTGCGGCAGTCGCTGCAGGAGCACGGCTTGCTGCAGAACTACCTGAAGCAGCACCCCTACAACCCGGCCACCAAGTACTTCGCCACCAGCGCCTCCGCCGAGCCCCTGCAGAACTACATGGACGTGAGCATGGCGGGGCAGAGGGGGGATCCGCAGGGCCCCTGGCCCCTTAACCATCCTCCTAGCCTCTTACCTGACCCGCTAGCCCCTTATCCATTTCCCTAATCCATTGCCCATCCCACTACTCCCTTACCTGACCCACTAGCCCCTTACCCATTGCTCTAACCCTTTAACTCTTCCCACTAGCCCCTCACCCAGTCCCCTAATCTGTTACCTATCCCACTAGCCTTTTACCCATCCCTCTAAACCCCTCACCCATCCCAATAGCCCCTTACCCATTCCCTTAACCTGTTACCTATCCCACTAGCCCCTTCCCCATCCTGCTCGCCTTTCATCCATCCTGCTAGCCCCTTATCCACCCCGCTAATCCCTTACCCATCACTCTTTGGCAGAATGAGTACTTTGGCACCATCTCCATCGGTTCCCCAGCCCAGGAGTTCACTGTTATCTTTGACACCGGCTCCTCCAACCTGTGGGTGCCCTCCGTGTACTGCTCCAGCCCAGCCTGCAGTGAGTATCCAGTGGCCCTGTGGCCACTGGGCAAGGGGTGAAGGCAGGGGAAGCCCTGGGTTTGGCTAGGGAGGGGCTGGGAGCCAAGGGACATTGGGTGATGGGGGAAGCACTGGAGGAGCTTCCTCGGTCCCTGGGGGCAGGATGAACCATGAATCTCTCCCTCCCATCCCTGCAGCGAACCACAACCGCTTCAACCCAGCCGACTCCTCCACCTTCATCGGCACCAACGATACCGTTGAAATTGCCTATGGCACTGGCAGCATGACTGGCATCTTGGGCTACGACACCGTCACCGTAAGGCACCAGCCACCCCCAACCCACCAGAGTGGGGACACTAGGACACTGCCTGCCTAAACCAAACCCTTCTCCCTCTCCCTGACCAGGTTGCAGATATCGAAGTTCTCAACCAGATTTTCGGGCTGGCTGAGACCGAGCCTGGCGATTTCTTCTACTACATGCCCTTTGATGGCATCCTGGGGCTGGCTTTCCCGAGCATCGCCTCCTCTGGAGCCACCCCTGTCTTTGACAACATGATGAAGGAAGGCCTTGTTGCCCAGGATCTCTTCTCCGTCTACCTGAGCAGGTAAGCCCCAGCTGGAGCTGCCCAGCCCTTGATGAGGATTTTCTCCCGTTTCCCACCCACCGGGGCTTGCTCTGGCACTGTTCCCCAGCAGCACAACTTCCCGTGACTCCCGGGGAGGGGGCTCACCAGCGCCAGCAGTGGCACAAGTACAGGAGGATGGTGGCAAAGCCCCCCTTGGCGGTGGCACTGCCAGGGGCGTGGTGGCAGCCTGGGACCCCCACTTGACAGCTCCCCCCTTGCAGGAATGGGCAGAGCGGCAGCTTTGTCCTCTTTGGTGCCATCGATTTCTCCTACACCACCAACGGCATCTCCTGGATCCCCCTCTCTGCTGAAACTTACTGGCAGATCACCATGGACAGGTAATCCCAGCGCAGCCCATGGGCTTGGTGACACCCCTTGCCCTCCAGCTGCTCTTTTTGGGGGTGCAGCCCCTCGTCCCGTGCCCGGGAGCCTCACCCTGTGCCCCTCTCCCCAGCGTCTCCATTGGCGGGCAGATTGTCGCTTGCTCTGCTGGCTGCCAGGCCATCGTGGACACAGGCACCTCGCTGCTGGCTGTGCCCAACTCAGCCCTTAACAACCTCCTGAGTGCCCTCGGTGCCAGCTCCAACGGCCAGGTGAGCACGCAGGACTTACCTGTCCCTCTTTCCCCTCACTCCAAAAAGGCCATTGAATGACTCGAGTGTGTCCAGAGAAGGGCAACGGAGCTGGTGCAGGGTCTGGAGCACAGGTCTGCTGGGGAGCGGCTGAGGGAACTGGGGGGTTTAGTCTGGAGAAGAGGAGGCTGAGGGGAGACCTCATGGCCCCCTACAGCTCCCTGACAGGAGGGTGCAGAGAGGGGGGATGGGTCTCTTGAACCAAGGAACAAGCGCCAGGACAAGAGGGAATGGCCTCAAGCTGCCCAGGGCAGGGTCAGGCTGGCTCTGAGGAAGGATTTATTTGCAGAAGGGGCTGTTGGGTGTTGGAATGGGCTGCCCAGGGCAGGGGGGGAGTCCCCATCCCTGGAGGGGTTGAAGAGTCGGGTTGACCCAGCGCTGAGGGATCTGGTGGAGTTGGGAACGGTCAGAGTGAGGGTCATGGTTGGACTGGAGGAGCTTCAAGGGCTTTTCCAACCCAGATGATTCCAGGATTCTGTGACTTGGGGGACTTTTGGGGCTCTGCTGGGTGCCCAGCTGGACCCCGTGGCTGCTCCACAATCCCCACTACTCCCCAGAGTACGTGATCCCTCCTGAGGCATCCACTGACCCCGCCTTGTCCCCATTTCCCCCCCAGATCAACTGTGACGCTGTCAGCAGTCTGCCTGATGTTGTCTTCTACCTCAACGGCCAAGGCTTCCCTGTGCCACCCAGTGCCTACGTGATACAGGTGAGCATCCCGCTGAGGAGGAGGGGACTGAGGGGTCTCAGGGTGGGGGGCTCCAGCAGCTGATACCCACCATCCACTGTGTCCTTTGCTGCAGAGCGATGGGTACTGCATCCTCGCCTTCCAAGGCATGAACATTCCCACTGAGTCGGGCGAGCTCTGGATCCTGGGGGATGTCTTCATCCGCGAGTACTACGTCATCTTCAACAGGGCCAACAACATGGTGGGGCTGTCCCCACTGCCCTGAGCTGCGCCTTAGGGCTGGGACCAGGGCCAGGTAGCCCACCCCTCCGCCCTGGTGGCCCCAGCTTGGTGATTGGCATGCCTGACCCTTGCCCAATGCTCCCGTCCCCTCTTGCCAGCACCACCAAGCACAATAAAGCTGTAGACAAGCTCCCTTGTGTCACATCTCTCTGGGAAGGGCTGGCTCGGTCACCCCAGTGCTGCCAACACAGCCCTGGGTGCGGACCCCGGTTATGCTCTGCAAACCCCCCAACTGCAGCCCCAAAGAGCCCCAGGCTGCCCGGGCCACCAACCACAGCCCAGGGCTACTGCTCTCTGGCCATGCTGGGAGGTGGCTGTGGCTACTGGTGGGCAGGTGGGCCCGAGAAGCACCACAAAGTTGGGATCATGGCTATGGCTCTGTGGCTCTGCCAGCATCCCATACCCACTTTTTTTGAGGGGGACGGTGCCTGCCACAGCACTGGGTCCTAAATTGGTGCTGGGGGGGCAGAATTTATGCTGCTAAGCACCATCTTTCTGTGCTGGATAAACCCCCATGGCACTGCCAGGAGCCACAGCCCTGGTTTGTCACCGTCTCCCGGGGTAGAGCAGCCTCAACACCTTGCAAACATTTCTCAGGACCTGGCGCTTTGCTCAGGTTAAACCCCTGGAAAGTCTCAACTGGGAGTAGCCAAATTCTGGCACCAGCCCCCACCCCCCTCCCCCTCTTCAAATCTCTCTCCCCCCAGCTCAGCTCCACTCGGCCATGAAATCCCCAACCAGGCTCCTGCCATGGGGGCAGGACATATCTCTCCTGTCCCCAAATCCCGCTCAGGGAGGGCTGAACACCTCCAGCACTGCCCACACCATCCGGGGGCGGGCATACACCCCAAAGCCAACCCCCGCCCCCAGCAAGGAGAAGCCCCAGAGCTGGGCATGTGCAAGCAGGAGGAAGGGAACTGGGTATAAATACCAGGGTGACTTTATTAGGGGGAAAGGGGAGCGGGGGACACAGCTCACCCTCTCCTCACGCCAGGGGCGGTTCCCAGCCCAGGGGTGCGTGCTGCAAGTGGGGGCTGGCTCAGAGCACCCCAGTCTGGCCAGGAGCATCTCCCATCCCCCCATTCTGCACCCAGAGAGCCAGGGAGGTGCGAGGAGGGAGAGGGGAGGGGGGCTGGTCCCGCCCCTGGTCCTGCCATCGGCCCCCTGGGGCAGATGGGGTCCGTGTCCATGCACCGGTGGAAGTGGGGATGGTGTCACCCACCCTGTCCTGCTTGGCACCCCCTCCCCAGCCACCCACCACCCCGGGGGGGGCCTGGTGGGCCAGGCCTGCTGGTCCTGTAGATCCCCTCATCCTCCTCTTCTTCATCCTCCTCCTCACACCGTGACAGGCATACATGGCACCTGGGCCCTAGGGAACCGTGTGCCGGGGGCTCTCCCCGCTGGCCGGTGGCATGACAGAGGGATCCACATCTCCGGGGGGTCCCTGAGCCTTGGGGCTCGAGCTGGGGGTGCCTGTGGGGGCTGCGGCCTCCGAGGGTGTGTCGGGGGGCAGTGTGGCTGTCAGTTGGTGCCCAGGAGGGCTCAGCGTGGTTGAAGGGGGCTCCTCAGCCCCTGTTCTCCCCGGAGAGGGGCTGAGGGGGGGTGTGTTGGGGAACAGGAGCTGGGCCAGGCGGTGGCGGGGAGTCCAGGTCAATGGTGGGGGGCTGAGGGTGCTGGTAGGGGGGTCCTCATGAGATGGGGACAAGGACAAGTCACCACTCTGTAGCAGGAGCCGGACATCTGTGGCTAATGGAGAGATGCTTTCGGTTAGCACCCACCTCTCCCCTGGGACCCCCACCCCACCCCACCCTGCGTCCAGAGAAGGGCAACGGAGCTGGTGCAGGGTCTGGAGCACAGGTCTGCTGGGGAGCAGCTGGGGGAACTGGGGGGGTTTAGTCTGGAGAAGAGGAGGCTGAGGGGAGACCTCATGGCCCTCTACAGCTCCCTGAAAGGAGGGAGTTCCAGCCCTGATGATTCTGTGATTCTGGGGGCACCCAACGGCCCCAGCTGCATCCCACAGGGCAGGGAGGCCCAAGCCAAACTTTATCCCAGCGTCTGGGCATCCCTGTTACCTTGGCAGGGCGGGCAGCAGGCAGCGGGCAGCATGGCGAGCTCTGCGCAGGAGCGGGGACACAGCCTCTTCTCGCAGCTCACCTCACCGAGCTGGCAGCGAGGGGCAAAAATGGGGGTGAGCCACCCCCCGCCATCCCCTCTGCCACTGACACGGGCACCCCACAGGCACCCCACTCACCTGGCAGGTACAGCGGGTGCAGGGCTGTCCCTCGGGGGTGAAGGTCTGGCCGTTCACCACCTTCCTCCCCTGGTAGTTGCAGTCTGCAGGGAGTGAGGCAGCGATCAGTGGGTGGTGGTGGTGATGAGGGGTCACAAGGTGGGGGGACAGGACCCCCTGGTCCCCTCCCACCCCCTTTCCCAGCTCCTACCGTTACAGACAGGGCAGCACTCGCCCTCGGGGTGGAAGGGGTAGGTGCAGAAGATGGCACAGTCCACGGGTGAGCAGGCCACCGAGCCCAGCTGCGAGAGACGGGAGAGATGCACGAGGGCCAGGCATTAGCACCCGCTGGGGTGGGCTGGGGTAAAGGGGGCAGCCCCGAGACACCCGGGAGCTTTTTCCTGCAATGGAGGAAAAAACTGGGGCTCAGCCCACGGGGCAGGAGCCAAAAAAACCATCTCACAATCCCCGGCGCAGCCCTCACCAGGCAGATGCAGCTGAGACAGGGGTCCAGGACAGAGGGGAAGGTCTCGTTGTTGTAGAAAATTCTTCCCATGTAGGTGCAGCCTGCAGGGAGCAGAGGGGCACTTGTGGTCCCCAGGTGGTTTGGCGACCCTTGGGAGACCTCACTGCTTGAGACCAGGCTTGGTGGCTCTGGCTCTGCCAAGGACCGCAGGCAGGGGATGTAGAAGGAGGGTGCAGAGGGGAATGCAGAGGGGGGCACAGAGGGCCCAGCACCCCTCTGAAAAACACCCACCACCCCCATCACCTGCCGAGCAGTCGGGACAGCACTGCCCGGGGATGTGGATGGGGTAGGGACATGTCTCCACGCAGTCTGTCCTCTTGCAGCTCACCGAACCGTCTGCCTGCAGGGGAGAAGCACTTGACAGAGATCTTGGGCTGCCCAAAACCGCGGGGTTTAAAGGCCACGAAGCCGAGGAGCTGCCGGGTACCACGGCCATGAGCAGCCCGGCAGCCCGAGGGAAGGAGCGGGGCCAGGAGCCATGCACCAGGGCAGAGGCAGGTAGGAGGAGTGAAGCAGAGCAGGTTCTCATTCACCTGGCAGATGCATAACTCACAGGGATCGCCCGGAGACCAGATCTGTCCGATGGGAAACTCCACCCCGTTATCGTCCACAAAGCAACCTGGGAGTGGGGGGGACAGGACACGGGGGGACACAGACACCCCCAGCCTGTCACCCTCCTGCTGTACTGCTGCACTCGTGTGTGGTTGCCACCCTGTGCCCGCTGCCCACCTCCAAACCCCGTGGCTGTGCAGCCCCCCCAAGGCCCTGTTGTAGCCTGTGAACCCCCACATCCAGCTCCCCCACTTTCCCCTGCTCTCCCTGTCCCCAGGTGTCCCCTAAATTCCATCCTCCTTGTGCCCAGCTGTCCCCCACATCCCACCCTCCCTGTGCTCAGGTATTTCCAACCTCTCCCCTCTCCCCGTACCCCAGTGTCCCCCACATCTCGCCCTGTCCATCCCCAGATGTCCCCCACAGCCTGTCCTCCCTGTCCCCCAGCTGTCCCCCCATCCCACCCTGCCTGTCCCCCCAGTACACCCCAGCATGGTCTCACCAGCAGGGGGGGCCGGGGGGTCCCGGCAGGTGAAGCAGCACTGCCCGGGGTTGAGGTGCCGCTGGTGCTGCGGGCAGTCCAGCATAGGGCACGGGGTGAAGGAACACTCCACCTCACCCCCCTGGGGACATGGGGACACGTCACCCATGGGGACACGTCACCCGCTGGCCCCTGCAGCCAGACACAGCCCCGTACCCCCTCATCTTACCTCAGCCCCAAGCAAAGGCAGGATTCTCCCCTGCCATCCCCATCAGGATGGTGCCTGGAGCATCCTTGGGGATCCCCAACCCTGGGGACCCCACTGGCCCCCCAGGACCTACCCGGCAGATGCAGGTGGTACAGTCGTCCCCATCCAGGCTGAACTGGGTGCCATGTGCGTAAGTGTGGCCCCGAAAACTGCACTTTGCTGGGGAGGAGTGAGGCAGCAGGGTTGGGGAGTGAAGCATGGTTCCTGCTGACCCCCCCACCCCAAAACCCCATTGCCAAGGGAGGGGGGGGCAGCCCAGAGGACCCACCTGGCTGGCAGGAGCAGCAGTCAGCTGGCGAGGCGCCGGGGCAAGAGCCCGGGGGGCACTCGGGGGTGATGCAGGAGACATTCCCAGCCTACGGAGGAGGGTCTGTGGCTGTAACGGGGCAGCCGAGGGGCGACACACCCCTTCCCCGATACCAGGGCATTATCCTGCCCCAGCACATCCCGCCTCATTGCCTCGAAGATAAATCCCAGGGATGTTCTTTTATGGGGGGGATGCTCCCAACCCGGGACGGCACGGGCTCACCAGGCAGACGCAGACGGTGCAGTTCCCATCAGATGGGGAAAAGACATCGCCCTCAGCCCGAGTCACCCCATCATGCAGGCAGCCTGCAAGTCAGAAGGGTTAAGGGGGGGCTGCCCCAGGGTGTTGGGGTTGTTGTGGGGAGTCTGGGGTTTACCTGTGCAACTGGGGCAGCAGCTCCCAGCTGGGGCAGGCAGTGGGTGGGAGCAGGACACAGGGCAGCTGACGGCCTCGCAGAGCACTCGCCCCCCCTGCAAGGGCACACACTGGCTCAGCCCAATGTCAGGCTGGTGTGGCAGGGAGAGGCGGGGGTAAGAAGGAGTGCTTACTTGGCAGGTGCAGCTCTGGCACCCCAACTCCGTCCAGCGAGCTCCGGGCTCCCGGGGAGCCCCCTGGTACCAACAGCGAGGGGCTGAGGGAGTGGAGGTACCAGGGGCTCCCACAGCATGTGGGGATGGTTCAGTGGTTGGGGTGGGAGAGGAGGAAGGGAGTTGGGTCCCGGGAGCTGCAGCAGGGAGGTGAGGTGAGGGGGAGCCCCTGGGGCCAAGGAGGGATCCCCCAGAGCCAGGAGGGAGAAGAACAAGGGTGGGCGGATGCTGCAGGGACTGGAGGATGGGTGATGGGGCCAGGATGGATTTGGGGTAGCCTAGGAAGGAAGGAACAGACAGCCCTTAGGGCAGGCAGGGAGCTGGAAGCATCCCACTCCACTCCCCTCTCTGGGCCTGGAGAAGGAGCCAGGTACCTTCGCAGGAGACCCTGTCGCCGCTGAGCCGGTAGCCGGGGCGGCAGGAGCAGAGGTAGCTGCCCGGCGTGTTGTGGCAGGAGTGTTGGCAAGCTCGGCGCTCTCCCGGCCGCCGGCATTCATTGACATCTGAGGGACACGGGGGCTCATTAGTACCTTGGGCAGGACGTGCTGCACCCCAGGAAATAGCTCAAGGGGGACCCCAGCGCACCGAGTTGTCCCCTCCAGCGTGGCCCACACAAGGAT
This sequence comes from Athene cunicularia, assembly GCF_003259725.1. NCBI lineage: Eukaryota > Metazoa > Chordata > Aves > Strigiformes > Strigidae > Athene > Athene cunicularia. Next base: position 121,506 of record NW_020799102.1, read on the forward strand.
GGGGACAAGGCAGTGGCAGCAGGGCGATGGGCTCAATAGCCACCTCTGTCCCCTGGATTTCACAATGTGGGAAGGGATGAGGGGGCTGTCATGCAGTGCTCACCCACGCAGGAGTGCCGGTTGCCGTGGAGGTGGTAGCCGGGCCGGCAGGAGCAGCGGTAGCTGCCGATGCTGTTCTTGCAGCGGTGCTGGCACGGCGTGGCCAGGCACTCGTCTGTATCTGGTGGGGGCAAGAGGCTGAGGGTCAGGAGTCCTGGGTGGCCCCTGCTTGCCGCCCTGCTTGCCCCCACGCACCCTGGCAGCTGTGGCGGTCGGCGGACAGCTGCATGCCGGGGCCACACTCGCAGACAAAGCCGCCCTCGGTGTTGACGCAGAGACCTTCGCAGGCAGCACTCAGGCACTCGTCGATGTCTGGGGGGATGAGTGGGGAGAGCTGGAGATGGGGGGCCATCGCCACCTCTGGGATCCCCACACACACATTGGGACCTCCCCATCACAACTCACCAGTGCAGCGGACGCCGTTGTCCGTCTCCACCATGGAGAAGCCGAGGGGGCAGACGCGGGCCACCTCCTGGCACCCGCCGTGGTTACAGGAGAGGTCGCAGCCGTACTCCCCGCACGTCCCCGGCGGCTCTGAAACACGGACAGAGGGTCCGCAGGGCACCAACACCACCCCAGCACCCACCCAACCTCCCCGGACCCCACCCCGGGGACCGCACCCTGCCCCAGGAGCACCCCTACCCTTGCCAGGGACGGGGACCGCGCCAGGGGGTGCAGCAAGGAGCAACGTGCCCTGCTAGGAAAGGCCGGGGGTCCTGACTTTCGGCATGGCCAGGAGCAGGTGGGTACCTGGGCAGGTGATGCCCTGCTCTCCATCCGGGCATGAGCAGAGGTTGGGGGCGATGCACAAGCCACTGCCGCAGCCAAAGGAGCAAAGTGCTGCAGGGAGGGGGGAGACAGGCAGCAGTCAGGGGGGCAGGGACCCCCTCCCACCATGCATCCCCTCCCCGAGCCCGTTACTCACGCAGGGTGCACTGCCCGCTGCCCGGAGACAGCATCCACCCGGGGCAACATCCGCTGCCGAAGCCCGAGAAGCAGACGTGGGGCCCCACGCGGCGCCTGCGCCGGGGAGGAGAGGCTGAGGCCACCCTGCCCCGAGCCCCCAGGGCAGAGCGAAGGGCCTGGGGGAGCTCCTCACCCCCCCGCACCCCCCAGAACACAAGGAGGGGGGACACACACGGGAGCGGTCATGCTGTGCCCGTGGTGACCCCATCCCAGCAGAGCACAGCGTGGATCCAGGGAGAGGCAGACACAGGGCGAACTGGGGTGCAGCGTGACCCCAAAATAAGGTGGGACAGAGTGAGGGGATCACGCCCAGCTCACTGCGTGGTGACAGGGGAAGAATGTCCCCCAGCAGGACAACGGGGAGGAGGATATGGATGCTGAGGAGCAGGACCCCTTCGAGGGTCAGGCTCCCGTGATCCCAGTCAACCCCCCCGGGGGCAGAGGGAGGAACGCGGGGGGGTGCCAGCCCCTCCAGCTGGGATGGACACACGGCAGGAGCCCCAGGGGGGCAGCTGAGGGGGTGGATGGCCGGACCTCAGCAGGACACGGGGCAGATGGCCGGAGCTCAGCGTGGCACAGCACAACACGCTGCCATCCCCAGGTGTAGATGGGAGAAGGAGAAGGACAAAATAATAAAAAAAAAAAA
>NW_020799102.1:123266-141856 GCF_003259725.1 Athene cunicularia
GTATAAGAGACAGCTCCACCCACCCCCCAACCCCGACACGGGGGGACGCACGGGCCGCGGGGATGCTCACCCCAAGGCTGGTTGGCTTGGCCGAGGCGAGCGGCTTCATCCCGGGGCCGTGAGCGTGGTGGCGGCTGGAAGACGTGGGGCTGGGGCGGGGGGGGTCCCCAATAAGGCAGGAAGCAGCAGCGAAAGCGTCTCCCCCTTCTCTCCTTTCCCACATCTGGCAAAGCTCCGGCATGGCCTCTCCCCACCCCTCCTCCTCCTCCTCCTGGCGGCACTGGGCCGCCTTCCCAGCCCTGCACAGGGACCCACCAAAGGGGAGCACGCAGCAGATAAAGGGGCCAAAGTGGAGCCGGGATAGTGGGGTGCACCCAGCAGGGGGAGGGGCGCGGGATGCTGCCGCACAGCGGTCACCCCCCAGCCAAACCCCCCCTCACCCCTTCCCGGCTGGGGGCTGAAGCGAAGGTCGCAGGCAGGTAAATGATTTATACCAGGGAGCAAAGGGCTGGGGCTGCCGGCCCCGGGTCAGTACCTGCAGCCTCCTCAGAGAGGGAGCGACCCGCAGCCTCCGGTTCCCCAGCGGGTGTGGATTGCCCCCAAAATTAACGATTTTCCCCTGCTCAAGGCTTGGGGTCATCCAGCACCTGCCTTTCCCTGCTGCATCACCCCCTGCATGCTTTGAAATACGAGTTATGGGGTACTGGGTGGGAGGAAAGCGCTGGGTTTAGGGGTGCAGGACACCCCAGGGCAGCCACATTTGTTTGGAAGATAAAGGATGAATCCCCAGCTTTGGGGGGACATGACCTCAGCCCCAGCGAAGCAGCTGTGCAAACAAGGCTGGAGTGTGGCCAGTGGCACAGGATAAACACCCGGCCCTGCCCCAGCCGGCCACGTTCCTCACCCCTTAAAAAAAAAAAAAAAAAAAAAAAAAAAAAAAAGAAAAAAGGGAGGCTGCCAGCATCAGGCCAGCACCAGCATCCCCAGTTTTTCAGGGGTAGGAGTGGTGTGCTGCCCGCCGGAGGCTGGTGCTCCCTGGGACCCCCCAATTTTGGTGAGAAATGAAAAAAAACAAGTAGCCGGGGCAGGCAAATGCAAAGCCCAAACACTCGAGTGATTAAAAACAACGTGAACACGCCATCCAGACTCGCTGCAAAGGGTCAGTTTGCTTCCCCCAGTCCTAAACAACCTCCCTGGGCAGAGATATGGCCAAATATAGCCTTCTGCCTGTGACCTCCTCCGAGAAACTGAGACTTGCAGGAGCCTGAGGACGCTTTCGGCACAAGCTCGGCCTTCAGGACAGTAGCCACCTCTTGCTGCTGCAGAGAGGGTGGTTGGGGAGGGGGAAAAAAAAAAAAATAAATCTTACTGACACCAACCTGCCCAGGATGGGACATGACGGGTTTGTGGCATCTCAAGACGGTGGGTTACGGACGGGGCTTGCACACAGAGCCAGGGAGTGGCTGAGAGGCAGGAGCAGGAGAGAGGAGGTGGTTGGGAATGACTCTGCCACCCTCATGCGCATTTCTGGCAGCAGCGAGCCAGGGGCTGCCCCCAGCTTGGACAATTCACAGCGTAAATAAACGAATGGAGAGCAGGAGGATAATTATTAATCTCTAAGTGACGCACAGAGAACTGCAGCCCCATGGGGAGGGAAGAACTCCCCTGGGCAGCCCCGCTGTGCTCAGAGATGGGGAAGTGGCAAAGGGGGGCCTGCAGAGCCAGAACTACCCTCAGCGTGATCCCCTGGGCAGGGAGGATTTTTCAGCAGGGAGGATATTCAGGAGCCCCGAGATATCAGCACTAGGGTGCGGCAAGAGGAGAAACTATGATTTCTTCAATTAAAAAAAAAAAAAAAGCCATAAAAATGCATCTGGAAAGCAGACGCACCCCAGCACCTTGCCTTGCCAAGCCCACTGCGCCCCTCTCACCGACCCTGAGAATGTGACAGCATTTCAGCACAGGAGATATCCCCCAAAATTCCTTCAGATTGGGAACAGGGGTCCCTCAGCCAGCCAAGGCCACGGGTCCAGGCTGCTGGTACTACAGAGACAGACCTTTCCTCTTGGACTACTTTATTTGGTACAACTCAAAATCCATCAACTGCTTGAGCTTCCCAGAACTTCCCTCCCTGAGCAAGCCACAGATCCTGCGGACAGAGGAGAGGGCTTGTCCTGCTCAGCTTCGTCACCTGGAGGCAGAGGAATCCTCACCCTCGGCGACCGTACGTCTAGCCAGCCCCAGATGCTTCTTCCAGCAGCCCTCACCCTAGAGGCAGCTTCACCTCCTCTTCAAAAAAAACCCCACAATGAATCAAAAAGAATCAAAAACGAAACTGAAAGCAAAAAGGAAAAAAAAAATTAAAAAATACTAAAGACAACGGTGAAGAGTGAATCCTGGCAAGGGTACTGCGTCAGCCAAGTGCTACTGGTCGGTCACCCCAGAGCAACCAGTAAACCCAGTTCTGGGTTAGGATTGGTGAATCTAAGCAGGCAGCGCCATGGTGCCTGACCACCACCCCCCTCAAATCCCTAGCCAGCTGGCTCCCCCCTTCAGAGACTCCTTCCCCCATGTCCCCTCAGGCAAGGGCCACCACCACTGGTGGTCTGTGCAGCCAACTGGGGGGGTCCCCAGGGCTGCGGGCGGGGAAAAACAATTCCCTTGCGCTACGTGGAGGAAGGTGGTATGGAACGACCCCGAATCCTGCTAATGGATCCGGGTCAGCTCCTCCACGATCTTTATCAGGTCGTCTACGGTGGCCTCCCGCTTCATGCCGCTGCCGTCGTCGATCTGTAAAGGAGAGAGAAAGGCAGCGGAGCACGGGGAGAGCGAGAGGTGCTGAGGAAGACTCCCAGCCCGTCACGCACTGAGGATTTACTGCAGGCTGGATTCCTGAGCTTAGGAAGGGCCCATCTCACCTGCAAGTTGGCCACCACCTCTTGCATCTTGGGTCTGCTGATGTCCAGGAAGCTTTCAATCAAGTCACCATCGATGAACCCTGTAGCCGGTTCCGTCTTGCGTTCGGTGTGAAACGATCTCCAGGTGCCACTGTCAAGGAACCAAACCCCTGCGCAGCAACACCCACCCACAGCTGCCCCAGGACCACCACAGGATGGGTACTGCCTTCTTAGGGCCAGATTCATCCTCAAACCCTGCAAAATAAGACTCCTCTCTACCATGGCAACTTCTCTGCAAGCACAAAGCACCTAGCAAACACGCTCCCACTGGAGATACACCTCCACCCAGCACCTGGCTCAGGCCAAATTCACCATCCAGCCCCCAGCACTGACTGGCCCGAGCTCCTGCAAAAGGATATAAGGAGTGTTCAATCTTGCCCACACTCTTGATGACTTTATTCAGCCTGTTCTGCATGTCCAGGAGGAGGTTGTACCAACTCTCTGACAGCGAAGTCACCAGGCCTGCAAAAAGTGGGGGGGAAAAAAAAAAGTTCAGGGCTCAGCCCAGGAATTGTGCTGGGAGCTGGGACAAAGGAGTTTCAAAGAAAACTTCTCCCAGTTTCCTCTCCTGGAAGTAAACCAGAGAGAAAAGCGGGTTTCCCTCCCAGCCAGGCTGGGGAGCCCCGACCCTCACCGATCATGCCGTTGACAGTGCCAAAGAGAACTGAGCCCTGTGTCGGTGTGGACGTCTCGCCCAGGTTCTGCATGACCAGAGAACCGTGACAGAAAACGTTGACAAACTCTCCCAGGTGAGACAGCCCCACCTCCTGCAAGTGCTGGCGCTCCTCATCGGTCGTGGCCGCACTGAAATTCAAAGCATCCCCCCTCTCAGCTTGTGCTGGGGTGATGGGAAAGCTTCCCCTGCTCCTCCCAGCCTTCCCGCCACGCATTACACCCCCCCTCACAGCCAGCTCACCTGTCCTTCTGGCACACAAACAAATTGAAAGCATTCTCTGCTCCTAAGAAATTGTCGTCGTCCAGAATCTCCACAGCACTCATCCAGTTTGGATTGAAGTCCCGGGCAATCTGGAAGGGGACAAAGAGGAGACACAGTGTGCCCAGATGGCCTGTCCTGTGATCCAGCATCTTTATTTCACAAAATATCCAGGAGGGAGGTGGGATCCAGCCCGTTCCTCTCTGCTAGACGGAGCAGCCAAGCACAAAAGGCACGAGCATGAGGCCAGGGCACTCCCCGGGCAAAGACAGACCTACCCATGCCAAAGCCAGGCCCACTCTTAATAATTTAAGTGCACAGATTGTCTCAGTGCCTGGTCCATCCCTCAGTTACGCTGCATTTACTGACAGAGACACGGCTACAGTCGTGCTAAACCCTTCTAACTGTCCAACAGGCAGTCCAGATGGCAGCTCCCCACCCCTGGCAGGCAGCAAACCTGCACCCAAAGCCTGCTCTGCTCCAGGCTGCTGATTCATTGCACAGTTTCCTGGAATCGCAGGCATCCATCCCTCCAGAAACCACAGGGATCTGCCTAAAAGCATGTCCAGGTGGTGCTGCTCTCACTGCACAGCCCTATGTTCTTGTCTTCAAAGGGTTGGTGAGGTGGGGTGAGCCAGGCTCCTTTTTTTAATCACCCTAAACACCATTTCCCCTGCATGGAGCTGACTGGAAGAGGCAGCACAGGCTCCCAGCGTGCCTTCAACTATGAGTATTCCAACAGCATCAATACCTCCTCGAAGTTTCCTTCCATGGGCTTGTATGCAAGGAGTAGGACAGACCGCATCAGATCTCCCACGAGGATGAAGTCGCCCTTAGTCTTCAGGTAGAGAGCCATGATGTTGTTGTAATGGTTGCACTCCGTGCGCAGCTCCTTCTCGGCTGTCCACTCATACAGACGCACCTGAAGGGAAGGACACAGCTCGGAGCCAGCAGACACCCACGCCAGCCAGAACACGCTCCTCAATGGAGATCTGGGGGGACCTGGCTGATATCCACCCAGCTGGAGCAGCTTCCAGCTTGGAAACGTGCTCCCCAAGTTAAGTCAGGGTCTCACGAGAGCGCCCTACCGTGCTGTTGATGCTGGCTAACAGCTTTCCGTTGAATTCCACCATGGAATACACAGCTCCCTTGACCTCCTTCTCAGCCAGGCTCTGCAGCTTCCCTGGAATAAACCCACACCCCACCTGGTTATTTGCTCTGTTCTCCCAAGGGTGGCAAACCCAGGGGATTTGTGAGCTGCTCTAAACATTGCTCCTCTAGAAACTCTCTTGGAGGATCTGTGGGCAAGTAACAGAGGAGTGATGTGACAGGGGCAGACACAAAAGGCAGCAAATCCCATAATCCAGTTCCAGTGAGGGATTTCTGGACTTCTCTATGAGACGGGGGGGAAAGGGAACACGCTGTGACAGCCTGCAGCGGAGCGGTCTGTGGGCAGCTGGCAGCAGGTTTCAGGAAAAACTCTGCTCATCCCTGATCTCCACATGAGGAGACCTTCCTCTTACCGTCAGAGTAGTGGAAGACGACAATGCGGCCCTGTTTGGGTTCTGCCTCCTCGGGATACACCATGGCAGTGCCCACGATGAAGTAGGTGTTCGGATCTTTGCCAAGCTTGCAGGAGACCAGGCTTAGGGCGTATTCGTTTTGCAGAAACTGGTGAGCGTGAAGCACTGAGCAAAAAGGGAAAGGCAGAAACAACTGGGTCCCTCAGATCCTACCAGGGAGCACCTCCACAGGTGACTGGCTCTGAGGAAGGATTTCTTTGCAGAAGGGGCTGTTGGGCGTTGGAATGGGCTGCCCAGGGCAGGGGGGGAGTCCCCATCCCTGGGGGGGTCGAAGAGTCAGGTTGACCCAGTGCTGAGGGATCTGGTGGAGTTGGGAACAGTCAGAGTGAGGTTAATGGGTGGATTGGAGGATCTTCAAGGGCTTTCCCAACCCAGATCATTCTGGGTAAGACACATCCAAGGTAGCCGCCTAGAGAGCTCCTTCTATTCCCCACCATGACCTTGTGCCATCAGAAATCACCATGCCTACATCCTATGGCTGACACTCCTCCAGGAAAAAAGCTTTGACTGAAGGAAACTTGTAAGATCACAGACCTTCACAAGACTGCAAAGATCACCAGTTTCAGCCACCCACTGAGGGGCTTGTTCTGGAGATAAAAACTGGACCAAGGCAGGGCCAGCACTCGGGAGCAGTACCTTCGAAGGTGTGCTGATCTATGATGAGCAGGTTGTGCACCTCCACCTCCTCTCCGAAGGATGTCTCATGCGGCGCCGTGCTGCTGGAGAACAGCTTGCTGGTGCTCACGCTGCTGGACAGGGCCTAGGACACAGTAAGATCAGTCACATCCTCGTGCTACTCCACATCCTCATGCTGCTCCACACAGGCCGAGACAACTGGGGAGTGGAAAAATGGATGGGCGAGAAGGTGAAGGAAGGACCTTCATGGGCTTGAGTAAAGGGATGCACTCCCTGCACCAGCAGAGACGCGTGACAGGCATGGCAGAGGTGGCACTGCTGCATTAATAGAAAAGTTTATGCAGTTTTGTGGCTTCTGCCAAAGCTGCTGCCTGGAGGGGGCTTGTGCCTGTGTCCCTGGGAGAAGGAAACCACTTGAGAGCAAGCAGAAGCCTGTATGGGGGGGCTGAAGGTGCAGCACCCAAACCCCTCAGACAGAAGCGCAAGCACGCCAAGGCTGCCAGAGAGCAGCAGAGAGCCCTTGTCGCCACCATGTCCTCCCAGGCTGCTGCTCAGAGCTTTGGAAGAGAAGATTGTGAAGGAAAATCTGCATCACATTTGGCTTGAGAAATGATGATAGTCAGAGCCCAGAGCTCAGGGGTGATGTGGCAGCTACTCCCCTTGCCCTCACCTGGGTGCTGGCACTAGGTCTGAGCGCAGTGGTGCCCCCGCTGGCATCCTGCACCTCAATACGACTGGAAAGCACACCGAAACACTGCGATACCTCCTGGTAGCAGATCTTCCTGTTGGACAAAGAGAGCTGGGTGGGGAGGAGAGCCAGGACAGGCCACCACAAGGAGGCTCTGGAGACAATAAACAGAGCAGCTCGCTTGCCCAGACTGCTCTCACAACAAGCCACCAGTTCAGTCCGTGTGCCAATGGAGCCCACAACGGGAACGCTGACTGGAGTCCTTCCCCAGCCTTGTCCCATGCAGCAGACACAAGCCCTGGACCAGGCTCCCTCCCCCTGCTCAGCTCACCTGGGTGATTCAAAGAGGGGAACCGTGCGGATGTGCAGCTTCTGGATCTCATCAATGGTGCCGATTGTCAGGGTGCTGTTATTAGCCAAGGCCAAGCTGTACAGGAAATAAAAAATAAAAATAGCAATGGTTCTTGTAAAGCAGGTGGCACAGCAAGAACCTCCCTTTCCTCCATTCCCTTCAAAACTGCTGATCCCAGGGCCCCATTCGCCCATGTGACACAGACAAGGTGCAGGCTGACCTGTCGGGATACCCATCCGAGTTGAGGGGACACATGTAGTTCACCTCCTTCAGGTTGACATTGGAGAAGACCAGCTTGTGGTTACTGCTGTAGATGACAGTGGGGCGGTCGGAGCAGGCAAACACGTTGGTGGTGGACAGAGAGCGGAAGGTCCTCAGAACAGTGGGCTGGGTCCCAAGGGTCACCTTCTTTCGGTCGCTCAGCAAACCTGCACGAAAAGGAGCATTGGTGTTGGGAGCTGCCACAGCGGAGCTGGGGAGAGCAGGACAGCACAGAGCAACGTGGCTGTGACATCTCAGGAAGAAGTGAGGGTGGGTAAATGCATCCTGCTGTCAGCACAGGGCAGGGAAGGAATGGGTGTAAATATCAGTCTCCTTTCTTCAGAATCTGCTGGAGAAATCCACCAACTCCCAGCGTGCGCAGCCACTCCCACCCAAGCAAGACCACATCACAGTGAGAAAGCAAGAAAAGGAGAAATCTCTCTCCAGAAGGATGAAAGAAAGCACAAGTCAAGATTAGGGTTAGGCCCTGTAGTCACCTGTCTCCAGGCTGAGGCCAAAGTAGAAGAGAGCTCCATCCCCCAGGGCACACAGAAGGTAATGGCTGCTCTCGAAGGTTGTCATCAGGATGGAGCGAGGGATAATTTCTGCAGGGAGCAGAAGAGAAGGCAGATGTCAGTCAGCTGTATGAGGAATGGCTGAGGGAACTGGGGGGGTTTAGTCTGGAGGAGGCTGAGGGGAGACCTCATCACCTGCTACAACTCCCTGACAGGAGGGTGCAGAGAGGGGGGATGAGTGTCTTTAACAAGGGAGAAGCGACAGGCCCAGAGGGAATGGCCTCAAGCTGCCCAGGGCAGGGTCAGGCTGGCTCTGAGGAAGGATTTCTTTGCAGAAGGGGCTGTTGGGCGTTGGAATGGGCTGCCCAGGGCAGGGGGGGAGTCCCCGTCCCTGGAGGGGTTGAAGAGTCGGGCTGACCCAGTGCTGAGGGATCTGGGGGAGTTGGGAACGGTCAGGGTGAGGGTCATGGTTGGACTGGAGGAGCTTCAAGGTCTTTTCCAACCCAGATGATTCTAGGATTCAGCCAAGCAGCAGCCTCGGGAGAGCCCTACCTCCTCCCAGCATCTCCTTGTGCAGCAGCTCAAACGAAGGCAGCTTGAGGATGCGGGCAGAGATGTCAGTCCAGAGCCCAATGGCGCACAGCGGGGACATGCCGTTGGTGTCTCCCAAAGGTGTGATGTCCAGGCAGGCGACTTCATGCTCCATTTCTGTGCAGCTGGCAGGGAAAGGAAGCAGACAGAGGTGTCAGTCTTGAGCCCAGAGACAGGCAGCAAAGACTGAGAGCCCTCGGGCCAAGAGGAGAGGTGCACTCACCTGATCTGTCTGAGCTCCTGGGGTCGGATCTCCAGGTAGTACAGGGCTCGTCCCACAGCCACCACTACCTGGTTACTGTTACATGAAGCCACACTGATGTTCTTTCCGTTGGGCTCCTTCCACTCGCTCACCAGGGCTTTGGGATCCTGACTAACCAGTCTCACAGAGGCAGAGGTGATCTGGGGACAGCAAACACCTCTGCTCAGAACCAGAAAAACATCTCCCTTCCAACACTGGCCCTGACAAACCCTGCGCCTGGTAAGCAACACAGATCTAGGTTTAGCCCCCCCCAGTCAGTAAGTGCTGTACTGAGAGATATCTGTGTTGCCCTAGTAGCAGCTTTACCTGGATCAATTGCTGGTGTGCCACGTTGCCACAGAAGAAAGTCTGCTGGTCATCCACAAACCCTGTGAGCTCCGTCTCTTCTACCTCCTCTCCATTTAACATAAGCACCCTGAACGGGCAAGGGAGCTCCTGTTAGATCAATCATCCCACACGTGACCAAAAGCCTGGCTCAGCCTGACCCCCACCTTACCTGGTCTGGCCAACAAAGGACAGCACCAAGGTATTGTCCGTTTCACGATGAGAGTCTGACCTCAGTGGCCACAAGCCTGAAACAAGGAGAGGCCCCATTTGCTCACAGTCAATATTCCAAAAGCTGGTGGGTGGCAAACATCCTGCCCCACACCACAACCTCAGTCTATGCCCCCAAAGTGTACCCCCCAACCCCTCTCAGTCTGCAGGTTGTACCCCATAACCCCAAAGAGCTCATGCACCTTTAATCCCCGGCAAGTCGATGCTGGCATGCTCGTGAATCCCAATGCCATTCCGGATGATCCGCAGGGAACCCTCTTTAAATGCACCCGAGCACGTGACCAGCTGGAGGAAAAGCAGATTATTTTTACTGACCACTGCTGGGAAGCTTTCCCACTTCTCGCTGGAATGATGGGTTCAGAAAATGAGGTAACCCATCTCCTCTGCTTCTCAGAGGAAGTTTTTTGGCAGCTGATCCTTCCCCACTGCACAAAGGCAACCCTTTCCTCCCAAACAGGGGTACCCAAGAATTAGGGTACCCACTCACACCACTCTTCAGTGTAAGACCTCAATACCATCCCTGCACCTGGATAAGACTTTGAGATCCTCCAGTAAATGTTTTGGAGGTTTTTCCTTCCATGGACAACCCACACATACACCTGGCCAGCCTAAGACATCCCCAGCATTGAGAAAAGAAAAGCAGAATCAACGTTTACCTGCCCTTGACCTTGCCTTTCCAGGTCTACCACACACATGTCAACGATGGGGCCAAGGTTGGTGAAGGTCTCCATAGCCATTACGTAGGAGCCCTGCTCATTGCTGTCCACGTTGAGCTGTGAACAAACACAGTCATTGGCTTTCAGCAAGCAAGACCGAGCAAGGATTTATCCACATACGAGGTCACAATGAAAATAAATATGTACAAAATCCTGGCTGAACACACCATTAAAGCAGGAGACGGCTGCCACATACCTTCACAAGCTGGGAATCCCCGAGCCGAGAACCGACAAACACAACTCCATTGTCCAGGTAGGTCAAGCACTCCGCAATGGATGTCTGGGAATTGAGAAGACACAGATGAACCACCACGAGCATGAAAAAGACCCTGGGACACCCCACAAGCACCACATTGAAGCTGCAGCCCAGCAGGAAGACCCAGGGCACAGAGGGGGAATTTATTCCCTTTACAAAACCCATGGAGTGCAAACTTCTCTCCCAGGGACAGCGTACAAGGACCAGGCAAAAACCTGGGAAGAGGGTGTAAATTTTCAAGTGCCAAGATGGGGAATTTCCCAGCAACTGACAGTTCAGAGCAGCGATAACTGTGAAACATCACCCCACCTCAGGCTCTAAAAGAGACACCGTTCCCACCACTCTGTCCTCAGCAGAGCATTTCCAGACCGTGGAGCCTCCCAGCCCCGCAGGGAGAAGCGAGAGGGGCAGTTTGAGTCCTACCTCGCCGAGCAGTTCCACACGCAGGTCCTTCAAGGTGACAGTGCCATCCATCTGTTCCTCCTTCTCCAGAAGCAGCATGAAGAGGCGTCCTTCCATGTCCCCCAGCAAGTAACGGGACCCATTGGGGTCCACGCGGTTGTGGCACACAATCGTACTTTGCTGTGTGCAAAAGAGTTTGGAGGAAACCCGTTGAAACAGCCCCAAATTGGCATCTAGCAAGGACCACTGTACACACCAGAAGGGAACAACCCCATCCACAGCATATCGGCTGTAGTTACAGCACAGCCCTGCTCCTCCTGCATGGGGAGGGCTGGATTCACCCTTCAATAAACCATATCAGCAAAACCAACCAGAATCTGTGGTCAAACAGGCACAGTTCTGGTCACTAGGAATCACCTCACATTCCTAAATTAAACATGTTGCTAGCTTGTTCACAGCACAAAAAAGGTGCCAAGAGAAAGACTGTTTTCAAGCCTGTTTTCCTAACGCTGGGCTGTCCTCAGGTGCAGGGATGCTATTCGGGACCCGCAGAGCTCCAAGCCTGCTGCAACTCCAGATCCAAGCTCTGCAGACATTTCGCTCTATGTGGTATATGTTGCCTGGTCCTGTCAACATGTTTGGTTTTGGTTTAAGAATCCTGATCTTGCAGATCTTTATTGTATGCAAACACCCCCCGGCCTTGAGTAGATGCGTCTGTGCTCTGCTGCAGGTCAAGGCCCAGATCTATGTCAGCAAAGTGAGGGTGACTCACTTCACCTGCTCCAGTATAACACCCTCCATCACAGAGCTCCAGTATCACAGAGCCTGCAGGCATCCAGGCAACAATATCAGTATTTCTTTATCCAAGATTTACAGCCCTTTTCTAGCCTGTCATTATTTCTAGCTTAAAAGGACCTTTTTATTACATCGCAAGCTCTGTCAGCCCCGAGCAGCACCTCAGCTGTACTTTCTCTGCTTCCTGCACCGTTTAAATGTGGGAACTGGCCCGTTCCTGACAAAAACCACAAGCTCAACTTTGTCACAAACTTTGCAAAGTCTTTTATCCTTTGAACAAGTGCCCCAATCATACACTGGCAGACTCAAGTCTCCAAGGGGCTCATTCATATCTTTTGTTGCCTGAAATGAAACCAGGTTCTGGCCTGGACCCGTGCCCAAGCCATGTGCTACCTCCTAATTAATCCCCTTCTTTGAGGCCCAAACAACCTTTTGGCTTTACTGCACCATTTCCAAGCACTCCACAGAGAGTAGAGCCACATGCTGCAGTGTGAGCACACACTGCCACCAGTACGGGGATCACATACTCCCCTCAGGCCCCAAAAAAACACAGAATGGGCATCGTACAAAACATCCACACTTGCCAAACCTCTGGGAGTAAGCAGCCCTGTTGGGCTACAACTGGAGACAAGAGCAGTCTAAATTCCTGGCTACAAGTCGCCCAACGCCCTCAAAGATACCTGGGAATAGAGGAATGCCCGGGACACATTTCTGGATCTCAGTAGGCTCTCACCTTGATGATAGGTGGGGCTATAGCTAGATATTTATCTCCATTGTGGTAGGTGATAGACTCCTGCCCAATGATGATTGCACCTCCAAAAGGCTCTGGCACTGTGCAGGGGAGAAGACAAGTATCTTGTTAGAGAACCTGTGCAGCAGCGCTGAGGCATTCAGCCTTGAGGATGAAACAGGAGGGAAGATCTCTGACAAAGAACCACCAACCTGCGATGACCATGGAGGCTTCAGCCTCCACATTCTCCTGTTTCCATGGACCTTTGTTAAACTCCTTCTCACGCAGGGACACCTCGTACGTCTTGACATGGCGACCCTGGGGGTCCTGAAAGAGAAGCACAGGTGATGTACGCTGACGACAGCCTCAGCAACAGAGGCTCCAGAGGCAGAGCTGACCAGCAACCTGGGAAGCGAAAAGATTCCACCTCTTCTCCTGGAAAAGCACCATCACCAGTGAGCTGTGGCCGCTTCCCACCATGCCCCCCTCCTCTTCAGTCTCCCTCAAGCCACACACGTGTCTGAACATCCACACAATGATGTTCTCCCTACCTTTATGAGATGTAGAACTCTGAAAAAAATCCCTGCGCCAAAAGACATGGAAAAGTGGTTTTGTATTTTTTATAGAAGCGATTTTTCTGGGACTCGTATTGATCTGACGCACAGCACTCTAAAATCAAGGCACAAGTGCCACTCCACATCATCGCCACCTCCAGCTCCAGCAAAGCGTTCAGGAATTCAGCTCTGCAGGTGCTGGAGCAGCTGAGCTCCCATCTCAGTGTTCCTCAAGCCTTTCAGCCCAGTTTCCTGGGGAAACATAAGCTGCTGGCCAAATAATTCCCCTCAGTGACTGCTGTTCCAGTAATTCCTAGCCCAGCGGGCAATTTCAACCAAACCCAAGGAACACGGAGGTCTCTAAGGCAGCGGGTCCGCACAGGCTTCACTGAAATATGGGGTGGGTGGAGAAGAGACCCCCAAATCAGCACCCTGCTACAGGAAAGGTGCTCTGTGCTAACAAGTGCCTGGAAACCAGCATGGGCAAGAGGCCTACAAGCACCCAAAGGACAAGAGAGGGCTCTGAACATCATCCACAGACCCATTTCAAGTCTCAAAAGCTAAGACAAGGCTCTAAATCACAGGGAGCCAGGTCACCTAAGCCACGTTGTTCATAGAACTACTTAAAAAGATCTGTTCATCTTTTTATTTATTATATCCTCCCCCCACTTTCCAGATCTAAGTAAAAGCATTTTTTTCTTCCCTGTAGCTGTCAGCTCTGCACACAAACATTGGGCACCTCCTGGCTCACCCCTCACAGCCTCTACTGCTTGGCAAATGTCCTCAGTGACAGAGCTCTAGAGCCTGAGGACCCGGCCAGAGCCAGTGGTGCAGCACTGAGGGGAGCAAAGAGCCGTCCTGGCTGACAGAGAAGGTGAAGCCAGGAGGAGAAACAGTTCTGTGGGGAGGAGAAAGCTGAAATGGGGCTGTTAAAATGGCAGAGGAGTCACTAATGAAACTTCCGATATTTCTAGACCTTTTTATTCCAAACCACAGCTGCTCTTAAGTGTGGGGGTTTTTTTATATTTTTATGAACTTCCCCTTTTTGTGATACCTTCCTCTGGTTCCAGAGTTACACAAAAGTTATCTCAGATTATCTATTCAGTCCAAATCCTATGATAATGATTAATAAATTGAAAAGGAATCAAAGCAGCAGCTTGGAAACATTCCCCTCTCCACACACACGCAAGCCAGACACCCAGGGACCAAAACAAAGCCAGAGTTTTATGTAAGGCCTAATGAGTCAGAACTTACATATCACTCCTGCTGCAAGGAGAAAATTCATATTAAGAGTGTTAGACATGGAGCAAGCTATTAATTTACTCTTTATTCATATAATACAGGTTTATAACGAATGAACCCTTAATAGATTTGTTCTGATTTAATCTGTAAAGATGCCAGATCTCTAGATAAGACCTTTTTTTTACTTGCTGACTACAGGGGGTGAACAAGCTCCTCCTTTACAATACTCTTGAGTACCCAGTGGAAACTGGTGCACTCCTGTTCACACCCTGAGACCGAGTTTAAGATTTTATCCAAATACCATCCCCCTCTGCCTCAGTTTCCCAGCATGCGACAGCAATGGTACTAATCCAACTCATGGGTAAGATCAGCACTTTTCAGAGCAGCACATTGCCACCACGAGGCTTCTGAGCTTTGAGGAAGTCACCCAGACAGCTAGTCAAAACCAGAAATACACAATAAACCAGTCGCCCTTATTGCTTATTTCTAGAGCAAAGCTGAGAGCGCCTGTTTGGACGCCACGTTTCAGAGCCAGCACGGCTGCATGGGAGAAAAAAAATATGGTCCCCACATCCACTCCCCAGTCACACAGAAACAAGACAGCCACGTGTTGTGAAAGCATGCACAACACGGTCAGGCTCCAGTCTGCCCTGCAAGGGATCACAACTCCCTCCTACCTGAAATAAGACCAGAATGGCAGTGCTTTTTGTAAGAAAACAGCGTTCACTTCAATGCATTAGCTGAAGATCCTTTGCCTTTTCAGGTCATCAAGCCCCTCCCTGTTTTAGTCCTTTTTGGGGGCACAGTATTAAATCATCACACAAGTGTTTGCGAGGTAGGTGGGATACATGAGGGCTGGGGACACTTCCCAGTGATGAGAGAGCGCACCAGCCCCCCACAGGGTGGAGGAAAAGCACTGTCCTGACACAGGGGAATCTGGGCTGCCCTTCCAACCTGTAGTTACGTGGTGACAAAGTGATTTGCCCCCCCACCCCCCGTGTCTTTATTCAGTGTCAGGTGAGTTCGACAGCACCCACCCCTCTTGGAAAAAATAACAGTGACTTTTGAAACAGTGAATAACCAAAGTCGCTGCTTCCCTGTGGTTTCTAGCAGCAAATTCATATCGTAAGAGCCAAGAACCATGCTGAAGCTGAACTAAACCATACCAGAGCCTCTGTTGTCATCCCAGCAAGTTTCAGCTAGGTCGAGGCAAGTCCTGACCTCAACAAATTCAAGATAATCCCTCGCCCTGTCAGCACAGCAAAGGCTCTGGTTCACAATAAAGGTTTAGAGAAAGGCCTACAATGACTGCCTCCGGGACAGAGAACCCAGGTGATGAGAGAGGTTATGGCCCCTCTTCACACCCCTGGAGTGGCCTCCAAATACAAAACAAAGAAAAAAAAAGTTTTAACCGGAAGTCTCAAATCTCAAGTCTAATCTAGCTGCTCAGCACTTGCTGGGAAGCCTCACGCTCTCCTCCTGAGCGCTTACCATCAGAAGCACTGGCTGCCCAGTTCTCCTGTGGGAGAATATGGCTTCCCCTCTCCCAGAAACACAAAAAAGCAGCACAGAGGAACCCCAGTTTTCCTCAGCTACACAATGAGGCTTCAGGTGCCAGAACTGCCTCTTGCTCTCTCTGAAGCACCGCTTTCTGTTGGCTCCAGGACACAGCTGCTGCTCCAAGCCCTTTGGAAGCCTCCAGAGACCTTGGCTGGTGCTCCAGCACCCTCCACCTGAGTCACCAAGCAAGAACAAGGTACCTGGTAGACGAAGCAGATGGTCGGAGCCTGACAGCCATAGAGAAACTTCACGTCGATGACTTGGAGCTCTTCCAGGCGGATGTTAAAAGCCTTTAACTCCTTGTTCTCCCGGTCCAGGGGAATGACCTTGAAGAGGCCATCATAGAGCCGCAGGCCAATCATCCGGCACTCAGGGTCGATGATGCCAATGATACCGGTCTCTGAGGGACGGCCGATGCGATCCTGAGTGAGAAGTCCGTGCAGAGGAGAAAGACAAAGGGAGATCAGCATCAAAAAAAGACCCCCTCCGTGGGACTCAAGCATAGCAGGTACAAGAGTTACCACCCCTCAGCTGAGGAAGGACTCCCTGCACACTTCCCAACAGCCTTTAAAAATATTGTCTGGCAAGCCAAAGGCAATTTAGGCACCTCCTGCCTAAAGCAGAGGGTCCTTTCCAACAGACAGCCTGGCAGAGCTCCCACAGCACACACTTCCTCTCTCCTGGGAACCAGGAACTCCAGAAGCAGACCCTGCAACTGGCTTTCTAATCCCAACTCTCTCCTGAATGACCTCAGGGAAGCCACATCGCTGTCCTATGCCTCCGCTTTCTCTCCCTGCTGGAGAGCAATGTTCTCTGCTACTGTGAAGTGCCTTGATCTCCATGACCAAAAAAAAAAAATCACCCTCCAGAAATCCAGCACTGTTATCAGCCTCCCCAGCCCCCTTGGCACTGCTCCGCGGGGGCTGATATCAGCATCTCCATGTGTCACAAGGCAGAACCGTGGCACAGGAAGATTAAGTACTTTTCCCCCAGCACACTAACACGTTACTGACAGGACATGTCCACCTACATCTCCTGCCCATAACCCCCTGCTCAGCTCCACCAACAGTGAGTCAGTGGAAGCTCAGTGCCTGGAAACAGATGGAAGATATTTTGGCTTGACAGCTGATGGAAACCATTTGGCTAATTACTAACAAAAAGCCAAAGAGACATGGGAATTTCTGACCTGCTCAGGTGTGATTTTAATCCATGTAAAACCAAAAAAGAAAAAAAGCTACAATTATTAACGATGTTGTGTGGCCATGATGGTAAGAGTAACTTCAGCAGCCATGCTTCTGATATGCAGCGTGTAGAGACCGGCCACAAATACCAGAGGAGTCATTTCCCAGAAAAATTTCTACCTAACACTGAGTTTTGAATACTAATTCTCTTTACAGTAGGAGTATCTCAAGTCAACCTTATTATTCTGCAAAATACAAGAAAACAGCTGTAGCTGCGTCATCCTCAAGCCCTGACTCACCGCAGGAAAAAAACCTCTGGAAATACCAGTGAACCGTACTGGCGCCAGTGGGAAGCAAAGAATCATAAATAATAAGGCAGAAATCCATCACCCAGGCTCGCTTTTGATACTGGCAAAACAAAACCATCCCCAAGGAAGGGAATTCCCTGTTTCAGGTGCTGCAGCTTCACTCACCTGCACGTTGCCATGGGCCCGGGTTATAATATCAATGCTGTCCCCGTTCTGCTTGTACTCAAGGATGCAGGCGTTATACTTGGCTGTCAGGATGAACAATAAATCCTTGCTCTCCCCCTGCCAAAGCAGAGCAGCAGAGAGTCTTCAGGAGGGTGTCAGAGGCAGCAGCCCCAGCATGTTCACTCCTGTCCCCTCCCTGAAGCTGGGAAGTGGCCCCCTCCCTGCAGAGCACCCACCTTGGGGCGGAAGAGCTCCATGACAGCGGTCTTGCCGTACATCCCCACCTCCTTGACGGGCCGCAGCCCCTCTGCTGTGACCACATAGATCTCCAGTCGCGTGTTTTTGGCAATCAGCAGGTTCAAATCCTCTGCCGAGGTGAAATGCCCTGGAAAATAGAGAGGAGAAGTCACTGGTGAGACACAAAGAAGTGACAAGGTGGTGCCTTGGGGTGCTCTCACTGAACGACCTGCAGGAGCCTGACCATCCTGGGGAGGCTGGCCTGCAGCCCCACACCAAACACCAGCCTCCCTGTGACACCCTGAAACCCCAGGATCTTCCTCCCACAACATCTGGCCTCCTCAGGAACCACCTTCCCTGAGCTCCAACTTCTTGTCTTTCCTCAGGGAACCCCATTCCCAGAGGCCCGTTCCACCATATCCCCTCTCCAGAGTACACTGCAACACCCCAAAACACCTCATAATAAAGCAAGACACAGAGACAGAACCTCTCCCCGCAGCACCCCAACCCTCTGCTGCTCTGTAACCCTCTCAGGAACTCCACTATGCTCCCAGAAACCTCAAGCCTGTCCCAAATTGAGACACCTCACTGCACCCCCAAAAACCTCACTGCAACCCCAGTGCCCCACAGCACCTCCATGAACCTCCATAAGTCTCCAATGCCCCACAGCACCCTGCAAAGAAACCCAAGACACCCCTAACTCCCTCAATGCCCCACAGCACTCCAACAAACCTTAAGTGTCCTGGTTCCCCACCCCGACTCCCCCCAGTGCCCCACAACCCACATACAAATCTCAAAGCATCCCCAGGGCCTTCAACACTCCCGCAGCGCTCCCACCCCACCCCTCAGCACACCCCAAAGCACTCACAGTCCCCCCCATAAACCTCGGGGAACCCCCTGGCTCCCCCCACAGTGCCCCCCAACCCCTCAGTGCCCCGTTGCCCCTCCAGGAACCTCAATGTCCCTCCAGCCGCACGGTGCCTTCCAGGCCTCCCCATACCCCACCACCACCCCCCAAAGGCCGCACAGGCCCCGACGCCGCGATCGTCAGGCCGGGGCGGGGGGTGGGGGAGTGGTCCCGGGGCCCCCTCCCCAGCGGTACCGGTGACG
>NW_020799102.1:141906-147269 GCF_003259725.1 Athene cunicularia
GGGGGGGCTATCAGATGTGAGGGGGGAGAGGGTACCCCAGCCATTGCCTCCCAGGAGTGGGGTCTTCCCTGAAGCATCCGTTCCTGGGGAATGGGGAACCCTGACCTGTTTGCTCCAGCTGGGGAGCAGGATCTGTCCCCCAGCTATCCCTTCCTAGGGGACAGGATCCCCCCTGAATCATCCCTTCCTGGAGGACAGGGTCCCTCAAAAGCTGAACCTTCCTGGGGGACAGGATCCTCCCCTGAATTGTCCCTTCCTGGGGAAAAGGGTCCCCCCAGCTGTCCTTTCCCCCCCAGGCCATCGCTTCCTGGGGAACAGGGTCTCCCCCAAGCTGTGCCTTCCTAGGGTACAGGGTCCCCTCCAGCCATCCCTTCCTGGGGGATGGGGTCCTCACACCCTGGGTGCCACAGCTCTAAAATGTCTCTGCATCCCATGGCAGGCATTAGGGGGGTGTGTGTGTGTGTGTGTGTCCCTCTGCTTGTACCCAAGAGGGACAGGGATCCCCAGGTGACAACAGGGGTCCCCAGGGCCCAATGGGTCATCCCCGTGGGGCCAGGGCAAACATCCCAGCCTGTTCTCACCTCTGTCCCTGCAGCCATCCAGGAGTGGGTGCGTGCAGGGCCCCCCCCGGCAGCCCCATCCCAACTCCTCTCTGCCCTGGCTGACCTGCTGCTGGAGCAGATGGGTGGCTCCTCAGGTGTGGTGAGTGCAGGGTGAGAGGAGAAGGGGGTGGAGGGGGGTGCTTTGTCACCCTGTGGGGACTCCAGCTGTGTCCCCAGTGTGGCTAATGACAGGGCCGGTGTCCTGGCAGCTCTACGGGCTGTTCCTGACAGCAGCTGCCCGACCCCTGCTCGACCATGACGATCTCCCGACATGGGCCGATGCCATGGATGCCGGCATCGAAGCCATGAAGCGGTGAGTGCTGCAGGACCCCCGGGCCCTCCATGGGACCCCCTCAATCCCTCTCTAAAACTTTGCCAACCCCCCTGCATCCTGCGCAGGTACGGAGGAGCTGCGCCGGGAGACAGGACAATGGTGAGTGCTGGAATCCTGAGGGAACAAGGGCCAGAGCCACCTCGCTGCCTACTAGCCACGGAGAGGCTACTAGCCTGGCTGGCTCTAAGCCCCCTTTTATTTTTTTTTCACCCTGTCCCTCCCAGCTGGACTCACTGTGCGCAGCGGCACAGGCTCTGCACAGCCTGCGCAGCCCCGGCGCAACCCTTCTACCAGTGCTGGCCACTGCCGTGGAGGTACGGGGGGGTCAGCACAGCAAAGCCCAGATCGGGCAAAACAAAGCCATGCTGGCAGGGAAAACAGGGTGGGAATCGGGGTGCTGGGTAGCCCAGCTGCATCCTGAGTGTGCCCCATTTCTTCCTGGCAGAGCGCGGAGGCTGCAGCAGAGGCCACAAGGACCATGGAGGCTGGGGCGGGCAGAGCCAGTTACATCAGCTCAGCCCGGCTGCTGCAGCCCGACCCGGGGGCTGTGGCCGTGGCGGCCGTGCTGCGAGCTGTGCTGGATGGGCTACAGAGCTGAGGGGCAACTGGCCCTTGGGCACCCCCCTCTGTGGCTCCAGTGGTGACGAGGGACGTGGCAGCACGTCTCATGTACCCCCAATAAACGTTTGTGGTCCCGCTGAGCTGGTGCAGATAATCCATTGCCAGGAGAGGGGTGGGGCTTGTTGGGGGTTGCACCCTGTTCCTACAGGATGTGTCCCTACGGGAAAGGTGGGAACCAGCAGGTCCTATGCCCCAGCATGAGTGTGAGTGCTGGGGAGGAAGGAAGCTGCTGGTCTGGCCATGAGCTGTCCCCACTGGGTGTTGAGAGGGGAAACCACAGGGCTCACATGGCCCCAGGCACGGGGTTTGGAGGAAAAAGAACCAGGGGACGGCAAAAAAGAACCAAGGAACAAGCTAAAAGGACCAGGGGACGGCAAAAAAAGACCAGGGGACAAGGAAAAAGGACCAGGGGATGGCAAAAAAGGAAACGACCAGGGGACAAGGGAAAATGACTAGAGGATGGTGAAAAAGGACCAGGGTCCGGGGCAGAGCCTGCCCTGCAGCACAGGGTGGCCCCAAGCAGGGGGGAGCAGCCGGTGTGAGCCCAGGCTGCCAAGGGAGCTGGTGGCAGAGGGGAGGGTCTGTAGAGGCAAAGGCAGGCCCTGAGAAGGGAAGGGGACAGCCCTCAGGCAGCGTGTGTTGGCTCTCTCCCCTCTGGCTCCTGGCGCCCCTCCCTTGTCCCCAAGGATGTGGGTGCAGGAGCACTGCAGAAGCCAGTGGTTTATTACATGTCCATGAGGGCCCCGGGATGCTGCTCAGCTGGTCCCAGCCCCTGCGGGGTGGAGGGAGAGGCACAGGCAACCCGACGAAATGCAAGGCACGGTGCAAGGGTCCCCCTTCCAGCCCCGTCACCCCAAACTGGGTCCCCATGCCAGACAGGAGATGGTCCCAGGGTGGGGGGCAGTGGCGCTGGGTACACAGGTGTTCCTATGGCAGGTTGTGACCTGACGAGGCTCTGGCAACTGCAGGGCCCAGGGAGGGCAACAATTTGGCAAGGACTAAAGTCCAGGCGCAAGAGGCCAGCTGGACCCCGCTGGAGCTGGCAAGTGGAGGCATGAGGACACAGGCAGGAGCATCACGCTGCGGCTCCCTTCATCCTCCAGCAGGCAGGAGGCCAAGGCCAGGCCACAAAGAAGAGCAAAGAGATGTCCTCACCGCTGCTGGAAGGGAGCTGAGCCTGTTCCTCCTGCGGGCAGGTGAGCATCAGGCGCAGGCAGCGGGAGTCCCTGGCTGAGAGCAGGGCCGGCAGAGCAGGCAGGGAAGCAACGGGGTTGGAGAACGAGGGGCTGGCAGCCCCAGGAGGGCAGGAAGAGACCTCGGCTGCTGCAGCGGTGTCAGCGCTCGGCGGCGAGCAGGGGCTGCAGGGAGAGCACAGGTGAGCCCAATGCCTGCACCCACCCCAGGGACGGGCCAACTGAGGCTGTGGTGGGGGGCAAGACCCCTCACTCAGTTCCCCAAAGCCACCCCGTGACCCAGCGTGGCTCCACAGCAGAGCTAGTACCTGGCAAGAGTCTGGGGAGTCAGCGTCGGGGCGCTTCCAGCTCGGCCTGGCCAGGGCACCCAGCACTAGCACCCCAAAGAGGAGGATCAGGAGCCCCAATGTGTTGGCAAAGACAGCCTCGGTGGGCAGGCGCTTGTACTCCATCGTGCCGTTCTTCCTTGGGAGAAAAAGGGGCCAAGAGCTTTCCTGGATGTAGCCAGCCTTCCCTCAAGGCCACACAGCCCTGTCCCCACCCTGCAGCAAGGAGCTTTGCAGGTTAACCACGCACCTGGGGGGGAGGGATCGTTCACTTCCCTTTGCCTCTCCGTGCTCGGTTTCAGTCTGTGCCACTTCTGGCACTGAGAGATAACTACCCAAACCCCCCACCCCACCCCTGAGCCTCCCTCCCTGCAACGGCTCTCCCCACACCCGCCACGATGCTCACAGGCTGAAGAAGAGTTTCTCGTTGATGCCCGACACACACGAAGCCACTGACAGCATGAGGATGGTGGAACCAAAGAAGATGTGGATGGGCTTGTAGAGGGCCCGGAGCCAGGTGGGAGCCCAGGGCAGCAGGAAGGCGCTGAAACCAGCCAGCCACTGTGGGAAGAGGAGGTGAGGCCAAGGGGTATGGGAGGGGCTGGGGTGGGGAGGGGGCTGGAGAAGTGGAGAAGCACCCACCTGACAGGAGAAGAGCAAGACGGTGGCCAGCCCCAACCAGCTGTGCAGCGAGTACATGTTGGGCGTCCCGTTGTGGTTGTGGAAGCGAAAGACGGCCACTAACCCCAGCACGGCTAAGCCAAAGGCTACCAAGGCCAGGGTGCCATGTAGCACCTTCCAGGGGAGCTTGGGGCCACTCCAGGCAGGGGGCAGGCGGTACACCAGGGCCGCTGTTGGGTGAGAGGGTCAGGCAGGAAGCGTGCTGGGGCCGCGCCGCACCACAATCCCTGCTCACCTGTGCCGTACAGCACCACCATGCCCGTCACCATCAGCACCGGGTGCCAGTTGAACATCTGGGCGCTGCCATCCCAAGCGAAGCCGCCACGCCAGTGTTGGCACCAAGCGCTTACGAAGGCCACGCACACGAAGCCCAGGCCACCCAGGAGGACACAGAAAGGCAGGAAAGGGAGATCCAGCATCTCCACGATGGGATGGCGGCACCTGGGGAAGAATGAGATGCCTGCTCAGCCTCTGCTGGGGATCTCCACCCGCACCGGCACTCTCGCCTGTGTGCACACCCCCAGGGAGGAGTCAGATGGAAAGGGGAACCAGGCACCCTGAGGAGGGCTGGCCCTGGTCCAGCTGCTGCCTGGCTGGGGAAGGAGGCTAGGGCTAGAGCTGGCCAGCTGGAGCTGGGCAGGGTGAAACTGGCCCCTGCAGAGCCAGGTCACTGGGCAGCACCCCACTGCGTCGCCCTGGCACACTATGCCCAGGGGACATCATCAAGGGCCTCACGGGGAGGGGGTATGTGTCTTCTGTAACCCTGCACCCCCTCCCAGCCTCCCCTTCCTTGCCCCCAAGAATCCACTGATCTGACTGACCCCCTCCCTCCCTCTCACACATGCACTCTCTTCATCCCCCCAGCACCCTCAAACCTGCACCCCAGTCCCCCTTTCACCTCCCCACTGGCACCCGCACTCCTCAAATCGTCCCTCAGCTGCACGCACAGCACAGGGCTCACCCCAGCTGTGTGTGAGGCAGCACTCCTATGTCCCCCTGACCTGGACCTTAACAGCTGCTGCATCCCTGCTCCCTCCTGCCTTACCCCACCTGCTCCATGGGGGTCAGGGGGAACCTGCTGGCAACAACACCCCCACCCCACCCCTGCCTAGGCTGGGCGGTGGGACCAGCAAGGGCCTGCCCTCGGGGTGCTGCCCTCAGCCCAAGGGGCTTGAGCAGGTGACTGGCTGCGCTCATTTGCCTGGCGATTTGCATCTGCCTCCAAAAATAGATATTTATATCTCTTGGTGGGGTGGGGGATGGCCCTGTCCCTGCCCAGATCAGCTGCCCCATGGGACTGTGAGGCAGGAGGTGGGTGGAACACGGCCCTGGAGCAGCGTGGGGATCACGAGCTCAGCCACCCGCTTGCTCAAGGCTTTGTGCTGCTCGTCATGGCGCTGAGCAGCCCCACAGCTCCCCTGTGCCTGGGGATGTGGGGCCTGGCCCCACAGTTTCCCCACAGCTCCTCCAGACCTGGTGACACAGAGGCTGGCACCACAGGTCCCCCAATACCGGGAACATGGGGCCCAGCCCTACGGTTCCCCGAGTCTGGGGACACGGGGCCCGGCCCCGAGGCTCCCCCAATCCCGGAACACAGGTCCCCGCC
>NW_020799102.1:147319-150880 GCF_003259725.1 Athene cunicularia
GGGGGGGGCATGGGACCTGGGGGTGTGGGGGGCTGCCCCCTTTCCCCCCAGTGTCCAGCCCGGTGGTTGCCTTTCAGAGAAAACAGGCCTCAGCGCAGCACTCTCCTGCTAGGACCCGGGGGACACCCCGTTCTCCTGGACACCCCCCCCCTCATCCCCCCATCCCTCCAAGCACCACTTTACCTCCCTCCGTGTCACGTCCTTCCTTCCCCAGGCAGCGTGGTCCCCAGCCTGGCTGTCAG
Organism: Athene cunicularia; assembly: GCF_003259725.1. Classification (NCBI taxonomy): domain Eukaryota; kingdom Metazoa; phylum Chordata; class Aves; order Strigiformes; family Strigidae; genus Athene; species Athene cunicularia. The sequence continues at coordinate 147,562 of NW_020799102.1, forward strand.
CTCTGCCTCCTCTCTTGTCCCCAGACAGCCCAGTTCCCTCGCTGTGTCCTTGTCCCCTCTGTGACCAGCTGCCCCAGGCGGGGTGCACTGTCCTGGGGTGGGGTGAAGCAAAACGATGCTGGGACACGGCGTGCCCAAACCTGCCCCTGTAGCGTGGCCTGCTCAGCACTGCCCATAGAGCCGGCGGCAGCTTTAGGGTTTGTCTGGCGTGAGAGGTGTGAATAACCTGTCTGGATGCTGCTCCCTGGGACTCGCACGTCTCCCTCGTCTCTGCATTTCATCACATTTATTTCCTGAGATTGGGGAGGGGGTCTGTGAGGCTGAAGGGTGGGAGGGAGAGACTGAACCTGCGTGTGAGAAGAGAGGGGAGACAGCTTATTCGTGAGAGCCCAGGGAAAGAGCACGGCTCGGCATCAGTGAGCTAGAAACTGGCAGGAGCTGCTGTTGATTTGACCTTCCTTTGGGTTTCCAGGCAGAGGAGGTTTGCGAGGTGCAGGGGTGTGTGTTGCACCCTGGCAAACAAAACCTCTGCTCCCCCTCCAGGTCTTGGCAGTAGGGAGAGGCAACGCTGAGCACCTCAGCTCTGGACCATGAGCTGGCTCTGCTACTGGGGATGCCAGGGCTGAAGGCTCCAACCCTCGGGGAAGGAAGATGCTCCAGACCAGCAACTACAGCCTGGTGCTGTTCCTGCAGTTCCTCCTGCTTTTCTACGACCTTTTTGTCAACTCCTTCTCGGAGCTGCTCCGCACGGCCCCTGCCGTCCAGCTTGTCCTTTTCATGTGAGTGCCAGGTGGGCGTAGCAGGCAGCACGGTGGGGCAGCAGGGCTGGGCTCTCACCACATCTCTCCTCCTGCAGCATTCAGGACATCGCTATTCTCTTCAACGTCATCATCATCTTCCTCATGTTCTTTAACACCTTCGTCTTCCAAGCTGGGCTGGTCAACCTTCTCTTCCACAAGTTCAAGGGGACCATCCTCCTGTCGGCAGCCTACCTGGCGCTCAGCATCTCCTTCCATGTCTGGGTTATGGTAGGCTGGGGTGGGCTCGGGGCTGCCGGCTTCTCCTGAGGGCAGGCAGCACAGTCTGCTTGCTTAGTTGGCCACAAACCCTGTTCTTTCAGTTCCTTTCTCACAAGAGGAAGGCCACAATCTACCATCACAGGGACAATTCAGTGTTCCCCTGTGATTCCCTGCACGACCCTCACCTTAGACATTTGGGCTGGAAGGGCATTGCCCCATCTCAGGCCCTTGGAGCTGCCCCATCTCTGGCTGTGACCTGCCAGAAAATCCTCTTTCCCCAGGGGAAGCCCAGCAGCTCCAGCTCTGTGCTGGCACGAAAACCTGCGCCGCGGTAATCCCTGCTGAAGTTCGTGACAGCAGCTCCTGCTTTACCTGGGATTAATCCCCAGCAAACGCCAGCGCTCAGAGCCTCCCCGTGGGCATCAAGCAGCATCGAGGGCTGGCAGGGGTCCTGCCTCTGTCCAGGCAACAGCTTCCCCTTCTGTTTCCTGACACAACTCCCTCCTGTTCCCTGCCAGAGACCCCGGGGACCCTCATCCATAAAGCTCTTGTGTCCCTCCCCAGCCTCTGGACAAGGGTCCTTCCCCACCCCAGTCTCCCAGGGCAGGGGAATTGTTTTGAGCTGGGCCAGGGGCCGCCCTGGTGCTGCCCACGTCATCTGGGCAGGGGATTGACGGGGATTTACAGGGATCTGAAGTCTGAAGCTAGAATAGGGCCCGGCTCGCTGCCTAAATCCCCTGAGCTGCTTAACCTTTGGGGTGGGGGGCTGCTCCCCCAGCCGACAGCATTGCCCCTGGCCCGTGCACAACCTTGGGGCCAGCAGCACACCGTGCTGAGGGAGCCAGAGGCACGGGGGTGCTGCCCCCAAACTAATGCAGTGCTTATTTTTGCCTCCTGTCTCTGTCCATCTGCCTCAGAACCTGCGGTGGCGAGATTCCAGCCGCTTTGTCTGGACTGAAGGCCTGCAGACTCTTTTTGTTTTCCAGCGGCTGGGTAAGAGCTTGTGGTCACAGTGTCCCTGGCAGGGTCCTACCCTTTCTGCGGAGCCTTTGGGGGTGAAGGTGGGGGTACAACCTCACCCTCTTCCCTCCCACAGCGGCTGTGCTCTACTGTTACTTCTACAAGAGGACAGCGGTGCACCTGGGAGACCCCCTCTTCTACCAGGACTCTCTCTGGCTGCGCAAGGAGTTCGCACAGTTCCGCGGCTGATGGCTCCCCTCGGGCTCTGGGCGATCCACCGTCTCTCTGCACCTCATGGGCCTCCTTGGGGACAGCTCCGGTTCAGCCATCTTCCTCCTCTTCCTCCTGGAGACCAGCCCTTCCACCGGTGCTGGCACAGCTCATGCAGATGCCAGGAGTCGGTGGGAGGTTTGCGGTGCGTCTGGGCACTGCCACCCCCGCTGGGACTTGAGTGGTTTTGTAAAGACTAAAGAAATAAATGGGCTGCATTTTCCAGAGGTTGCCTGGTGTCTGCATGCTCTGGGCCCCCTCCCCAGCTCTTCCCTTCCATCCTGGCAGCCTTATGCTGCCCTTGCTGCCACAGAACAAGGCTCACAGAATCCCAGAATCATCTGGGTTGGAAAAGCCCTTGAAGATCCTCCAGTCCAACCATGACCCTCCCACTGACCGTTCCCAACTCCACCAGATCCTTCAGCGCTGGGTCAACCCGACTCTTCAACCCCTCCAGGGATGGGGACTCCCCCCCTGCCCTGGGCAGCCCATTCCAACACCCAACAGCCCCTTCTGCAAAGAAATCCTTCCTCAGAGCCAGCCTGACCCTGCCCTGGGCAGCTTGAGGCCATTCCCTCTTGTCCTGGCGCTTGTTCCTTGGTTCAAGAGACTCATCCCCCCTCTCTGTGCTCTCCTGTCAGGGAGCTGTAGGGGGCTCTTCCCACCCTTTAGAGTGGGACATTGTAGGTAGAACAGGAGGGCAGCCGGGGCTTGCAACCCCGCCCGACCCCGCAGTCCCTCGGCCGGGCGGGGGACTCGAACCGGGGTTTCGAGTTCTGGTCCTCCAGAACCATAGAGAGGGACTGCGGGGTCGGGCGGGGTTGCAAGCCCCGGCTGCCCTCCTGTTCTACCTACAATGTCCCACTCTAAAGGGTGGGAAGAGCCCCCTACAGCTCCCTGACAGGAGAGCACAGAGAGGGGGGATGAGTCTCTTGAACCAAGGAACAAGCGCCAGGACAAGAGGGAATGGCCTCAAGCTGCCCAGGGCAGGGTCAGGCTGGCTCTGAGGAAGGATTTCTTTGCAGAAGGGGCTGTTGGGCGTTGGAATGGGCTGCCCAGGGCAGGGGGGG
>NW_020799102.1:150930-158836 GCF_003259725.1 Athene cunicularia
GGTGGCATCGGCGGCGGGGGTAACCCCATTAGGGGCAGGGCAGCGGGGGGGCGGTTGAAAAAAGGCAGGACAGAGGGGGGTTTCTCCACGCGGGCAGGTGGCAAGGCGTTCTCTGTCGGTGTGGCACGGCCGTCCACTGAGTCCACGGAGTCTCGGGAGTGGGCCCGCGGCGGCACACCTGCAAACGGCACAGGAAAGAGCCATGAGTCGTGGCCAGAGGGCTTGCAAGTCTCGGAGACCTCCTCCTCCTCTTCCTCCCCACCCGCAGCAACTGGCGCAAGGACCGTCCTCTCCCGCAGCCCCAGAAAAGGGCAGCCTCGGGAGAGCACAAGTTGCCCAGAGAAAGATCCAGATAGCCAAATGTAGCGTCTGCTTCCATGTGCCTCCAGGAGGGTAGCTGCTCTCTGGCAAGACCCTGGCTTGCCTGCACAGCGCCCCGGGGACGCTCGTTCTGGGCCAGCGGGGGCTTTGCAGAAGCCACTGAACAAAGCGGGGTCACAGGGATGGAAGGGAAAAGCCACAAGAAATGGCAAGAGATCCCCAGCAGAAAAGTTGCCAGGTCCCCAAGTCCCTGAAGATTATTAAACGACCCGGAGAGCCTGCAATCCGCACACAGGTTGGGAAAGGCCTGGACAGGACCCAAGTGCTGACAGCAACGGAGCTGCTGGAGGAAGGAAAACTCGGCACCTGTTTGACCTCAAAGAGAGGGTCAGGAAGCCTTGCTGCATCCAAAGAGGCTTTGAGGATGAGACCAGAGTGGTACAATGGCAAACACTGCCTCTGCCCAGGCCTTGCCACTCCAACAGCCATCAAGTGGAGCCCGGGCGAGGCCCCACGCCGCCGGCAAGGCCCTGAAATTCAGCCTCCCTGTGCCCAGCAAGGCGAGGGGTGAGAGAAAGGAACACGCCCTGCTCCACCGAAACGCGAGGGCAGGTCGGGACGTGGTGTAACAGTGCCCGGCGCTGCCAAGCAACAGATCACCGCGGGCACTGGAGCTGAAGGGAGGGTGCAGAAGGTCAGAGCTACCCCACTGCAACTCGGCTTAGAAAGAAGGGCTTTCCTTGCGTGAAATGGGCCACAGGGGATCTACAATGACCACAGCTGGTCAAGACCTCCTCATCAACACGCCTGTCAAAAATGGTCCCTGCGGCTCCGCGGAGCTCCCCGGCGCGGGGCTGGGGCGTCACATCGCTGCGGAGTGAGGCGAGGACCACCTATTGCCATTGTAGAAAGCCCACGGCCAGGCCCCAGCTGGAATACTGCGTCCAGTGTTGGGCACCTTACCTCCGCAGGGATGGACAAATTCTGGAGGAGATCCAGAGAAGAGCTACTAATAGATATGGAGGGTCTTAGCTATGTTGATAGGCTGAAGAGCTTAAGCCCATTCAGTTTGGAGAGGAGGAGGAGGAGGCTACGAGGGATCTTCGCAGTGTGTGAGCACCTAAAAGGGGATCATAAAGACTCGGGTCAGGATCTAATCAGACTCAGCAGGCACAGGAAACAACCCCCAGAGGCTCCTGGCAGGGTCCCCCCCAACCCCGAGGTTCTCGGTGGCTTCGGCCTGACAGCTCTGCTGGGGATCTGCGGGGCCCTCGGGAGCACGGAGGTCCCCCCACCCATGGCGTGCTTTCGCCTCACTCACGTTTGCGAGCCTGCGCCTCGAACTGGGACAGGTTCTGTCGCGTTGCCAGCCTCACCTCCACCTTATCCCCGTTGAGGATTTTACCGGGCAAAAGCTCCAAGAGTTTGTGGACCGAATTCTCAGAGGCAACCACCACCTCTGCGTACCTGTAGGAAAGCCCAGCGGTCAGCCAGCCCTGAGTGGTTCACCCCCTGATAGAGGGGTAGGGACCCCCGTACAACCCCCTCCCTGGGGCTCCGTGCTTGCTGGCAGCCCCATCACATCCCGCTGAACCCAGGCTGATGTTCCATGTCCCCTCCTCCCCTTCCCATACTGGTTGGGAGTCTTCACTTTACCATCCCAGCTCCAGGCAGACTGGGCATCACCCAGGAAAAACCACTAGCCGCCCCCCAACACAGAAGATGTGGCCATGAGGTTCCCCCATTGCCCTCCATCTGCCCCTCGGCTCTCACCCTTTTGACTGGCCATTGGCTCGGTTCTCCGCAAATTTCAGCTCCACTACATCATAGACACCAACTGAGCGGATGGTTTGGATCAGCTGCTGGTCAGTCGTCCACTGAGAGGGGAGAGGCTGGTGTCAGCTCCCGCAGCCCTTTGTAGGACCCTGGTGTCCCCCAGCTCAGCCAGCGGGCTGGGGCAGGGTGCTTGGAGTACAGACACCCCCTCAGAGCCCCTATGGGGAGTTTAAAATCAACCTTGAGGCTGAAACAGGCCCCACTCATGGCTATGAGATCTCTCTGCTCTCTGGACAAGACAGAACTGTCCCTGTATCCATCAACAGGAGGAGGGGACTCACCCACACAGCCCCCAAGACAGCCAAGAAGCAAGTGAGATGCTACAGCTACTGGTCACCCATCCCCACCAGACCTGAAGCCCCTCAAGGCTACAAATCCCCTTTCCCTGAGGATCACAAGGTTAAGCCCAGCTCATGGCCCGGCTTGGGACATTGGGTCAGTGTGGATTGAGGAGGAACAGCCCCCTCCAGGGAGCACTTCAGCCCCCCCAAAGAGCCCTGCAGCCCCTCAGGGGTCTCTCTGGAAGACCCCCATCTGCATACACACCACAGGAGACCCCAAACTACCCAGGCACCCCAGGAGATACCCCTTCACACCAAGCCCAGCCCGGCAGCCATCCCACTCACCCAGGAGAAGCTGCCCACGTAGACAGCAGCTCTCTTGTTGCGCAGCCCACTGTACGTGTACAGGATGGCGGGAGATTTGCTGTTGGGCTTGGGGGACGGCTCCTGACGGATCTCTGGCGGTGCCTCCGAGCTGCTGGTGCGGCTTTCGGGGGGCTGCGAGCTGGCTGCTAGCACGTCGTCGTACAGGTCCATCTGATCAGCATTACTGAACTCAGAGTCCTGCGAGGGGAGACACTGTGAGCACCTTTGCAGAGGGGAGACCCCCAGGGGTGAAACCACAGCTTGAAAACAGACCTGGGGGCTGTTAAGAGCCTAAACAGGGCTCTGGAGGACTGACCCATTCTGCTGGAGTCTTCCCAACACCCCCCCAGCAGAAACAAACCACCCCAGATGTTTAAAAGTCTTCTCGTGGCTCTGCAGCAGGTGCCCTGGGGGCTGCAGATGAACCACGACTGGAGGCGAGGAAGCCTCCTTGGCCGTTTGCAAACCAGCTGTCCCAATTCAACAAGTGAACAAGCTCTTTTGAGGCAGCACAAGCCGACTCCAAAGGTTTAGTAGACTCCAAAGGTTTAGCACCCAAACTGCTCGTCTGGTGTCTGCTCGCAGTTAGGAGGTGAATCGCTGCTGTGAACGAAGCCACGGCAAACAGAGCCAGTGTCTGTGATCTCCCACGAGGCAGCTCCTCTCGCCTCTTTCAGCATTTTATTTTCACAACGACAACTCCCCCTGTGCTTCTCCTCCCCAGCTTAGTGGCCCCCTCTCAGCACCAACCACCCAAACCACACCATGCCCTAGGCTTCTGCAAGCCACCACGGCATCCACTATTCCTCCTGGGCAATGTGGAAATCCCTCTCGCACGGCTCCAGCCCAGCTGCCCAGCTCCCCAACTGGCCCAGCATTAACACAAACCTCCGCAGCAATGGGATCAACATCTCCCTTCCCCAGCAACGAGGATTACCAGCACTGCGATGACAGGGCTTTAGGCTCTGCTTTGTAATGCTTGATATAACCCTGGAGCAGTTACACATAAGGAGGCAGAGAAAAATGCTCCAGGAAGTAGAACCACGAAGGTTTACCCCACCAGTGACCCATGCTGGCTTGATTTTCCTCCCCTCAACTTGAAGCCTTTTGCTTTTTTGCTCCAGCCCTCTCCTCGTGTGAGCAGAGGAGGCTCACTAAGGATATCAGCTGCCCTCAGCAACGAAGCAAGACCCAACCTGCTGCTCTGGGAGGCTACCAGGAAGCAGCTCACCTTTTTTTTGAAGTGTGCAAGGGCAAAAGTTCAGCAGTGGAAAATCAAGCGCTCTCGATGGACAAGCCTCTCGGCAGGCACACGCTTCACAACAAACCCAGCCTGAGGGTTGCACACACCCACCCCCAAACCCTGCTTGCCTCGGATACGCCACCGCAATGCAAGTTTGCTCCTTTTTGGGACAGCAGAACCCTCCTCAGGGTAGGAGCTCCACGCTGTCTGCACACACAGATGCACGTGTCTCCCCTCCCCTCAGCGGCGCAGCCTTTCACGGCGTGAACCAGCCGCCAAGGAAGCTCCTGAGCTGTGAACTCAAGTGTCCTAGATCTGCCTTCCAATTCCCACTCTGTTCCGGGCTATATTTAATTTGGAGTGTACAGCGAGTGCTGTGTTTACTACGGATCTTCAGACTAATTGCTCACCCCGATTCAGCGTGCGCCGAGCATCATTGCATGGTACAAATTACTACGTTCATATCTGTCTCACGGGAGCAATGCACAGGTCTTGTGCAGCACAAAAACCAGAAGCTCTGCTCCCAAATTTTTAGTTCCAGGATTTCAAAGGCAGTTCAGACAACACTTTCTGCTAGAGATGGTTAAATCCCTGTGACGGTCATGGAACTGCACACATAAAACAAGGCCCTTTGTGAGCTCAGGGGAGAGACGGGGAAGGGTGCTCAGCACACGGCTTTCAAAGGGTCATGGAAATCTAAAAATCAAACCCTTTTTACCCCCAGACACATTTCTTGACAGCAAAATGTCCATTTCTAAGACAAGTTGTAACTTTTGCATCTGGCTATTTCAGCTGCAGAGCTGATAAAAAGGTTACAAGAATTTCAACAGGGCGCAGTATTTTTGTACTCATTCTCGAAACAGCTCAACTGTTTGTTTAATCCGCCTCCCACACTCCTACCTCCACCAAGTGCCTTTGGACACAGCCCAAGGCTGGAAGATTTCTGCCTGGAAGTTTCAGAAAGTTGAGAACAAAAATGGGGGGGACACACACGACTAGAGGAGAAATCGCTCAGAAGCCGGGATACTTCAGCTTGGGAGTTTTTAGGGCCCCTCTGGGATCTCTGAAAATTATTTCTTCGGAAAACTAACAGCCTGATGGGAAGGTGGTGTAGAAGTACTCACAGTCCAAGTGCTCCCAGACCACTCTCCTGGTCTCTGCCCCTTGCTGCCACCCTGAAATTTGCAGACCCTCACTCGAAACGCATGGTACCAAGAGGCTTCTCGCATCACTCACCAGCCAACCCCTCCATGGCAAACGTACCCCGAACCCACATGTGCACTGTCTGGGGGTGCTCCGGGACGCAGCTCAGCATGCGCTGGAGGATTTGGAAGCACGTCAGTGGCCCACAGAGACCACGGGGCAGCCAGGGCACCTTCCCCCCCCCGCTGCCTCCACGCGGTATCACACACAGATTAACTCTGAGTTTCTTCCTGCCGCCGCACAGCCCGAAGCGAGCAAAACACCAGACTCGGCGGCCTTGATAATCACTTCCAGCTTTAAGAAGCTTCTGTCTACTTGGCTGTGTCAAAGATCTTTTGTCTACTGTACCCCAAACCCTCCAGTTCAATCTTTCCACACCGTTTCCCGCTGCACAGCCAGGCTCACTCCATCCTCCTCTCAATGCTGCTTAACGTTTTTTACCCCCAAAGACCCCCAAGACTTGATCGAGAACAAACCTGACCCACCAGGGACCCTCTCAGCTCCTCAGCAGACATTCCCATGTCCACTCAAGCCACTGTCTTTGTCACGTTTCCTGCTCCAGGCCTGCCGGGGGCCAAGCCTTCGCAGGAATGCCTGTCTGCAGGCACAGGCAGGCCAGGCAACACTGCGCCGTCTCCGCAGAGCGCCCGGGGAAGCGACACCAGAGTTCTGTGAATTCCTCCCACCTGTTTGTTGTTTATCTGTCGTCCTCGAAGACATTACAGACTTTCCAACTCACACCCGCCAACGTCACGGCTCTCCTCCAGACGGAAGGTACCACGTCCACTTTCACTGCTTCCCTTTGGCGTTCCGAATAATTGCCATAAATGTCGTTTCTTGGTTATTCTGTGCACTTCCAAGCCCAGCCACCTCCACGCATTTTCTTAATCTGCACTTTATTCCCCCAGCTCTCCCTTCTGCTCCCAAATCCAGGTATACCTATTTCCTCATTCTGTTAAAAGTAAATTGCATGAAAACATACAAATTGAGGCAGTTCCTAAGCCAGAGCAGTTCCGTTTGGTCCCAGACGGTACTAGATAGCTGAATACACAGGGAATCGGCTATATTATTTATATATTTTTCAAGACAGATGCAGGAAGCGTATTTCAGAGTCAGAGGGTGTCTGGGCAGGGCTGCATGGCTGCTACAAGCAGCACGGACATTTACTTTGCATCTCACTTTTTGGCAACATTATTTTGGCAACATTACAGCCAGCTTGGACCCTGCCCTCCTCCCAAGGGAATCACTCCCAGTGGAGAACTCCTGCTTCTTCCCAGGCAGCTGGAAAGCACCTCGCAGTCCCCTCAGCTCTGAGGCAGTTAACAGAGTTTCCGCCATTTTGCTTTTCCCCTGAAACGTTTACCCACAGCGTATCCTCACCCGATAATCTCCTACCTCCTCAGAACAAAGGGTTTATCATCCTCAGTCCCTGTTCAGCCCTCTGGGAGCTCACAGCCATTCCCTCCTCCACATGTTTTGTTTCCAGTTCAAGCAGCCCGCCTTCTAGTGCAGACCAACTTCCCTCCATGGGCTTTCCACGGCCGTTTTTAATCTTCAAACATCTCCGTTCACACCCGCTCTCACAGATTCCCAAACTCTTGAAAATCTGCCCCCCCCCCCCTACACTTCTCTGTCATTTCTTCACACGGGTCCCAGACAGCCTCAGGGTGGGAGGGGTGGCACACAGGCACCTCTCTGACCACAGCCAGTCCCTGCCACAGCATCCCAGCCTCAGTGGTCCCATGGGTGTGGTGCTCCAGGTCCCCTCACCGTGCAGCTCCTTGGCAGGGCCTCTTCCAGTTTAGATTTCTCATTTCTCCAACCACGCTGCAACTTTCCCCTTCAATCTCCGCTCATCACTGTCCTGACAAACGTCGTGGTCCAAACCCTGCCTCCCCCTCCCAGTCGTTTTGTGACCAGCCACATGTTGAACCTCCAGAGAAACCTGCAGAAAGACCCTTTATTCCCAGTCGACATGGCAGAATTTAGGATTTAGGAACAGTCCCAGCCCTCGGTTCCCCAGAGTGACTCTCCAGCATTGTGCTACCCTTCCCTGGGCACAGCAGTCACATTTTCTGCCCTCTGCGTATGCACCAGCTGGTGGGTACGTCCACCCTAATCACTCCAGTGCCTCGCTAACCAGCTGGCTGACACCAGTTATGATGCTCTCCACAAAAAAAGGAGGATGTGCAGCTCCAGCCCTGCGGCTGGACGTGTCGCTCACCTGGTTGAACTCCTCGTCGGCGTAGATATCAATCAGATCCACCCCCTCGGACATACTTCCAGAGATGGGAGCAGAAGCCCGGGCTAGGACCGGGGCAAAGCAGGAAGATCAAAGGTGACCTGCAGCGGGGTGAGGAGGGGGGACAGGGTCAGCGAGGCACTGGGGACCCTCCTGCTCCCCCACTTCCCTGCAGGCACCAGCCACCCCCCCAGAGGGGCCCACAGCCTCAGCCCAGCCACCCCCGGGGGCCGCAGCAGCCCCTCACCCTCTGGCTGGGGCACTCTCACCTCGACCCCTCGCTGAGAGCCGCCCTCGGGGGGAAGGGGAGCAGGCAACGTGGACCCGTTTCCTCCAAACCTGACAGATCCCTGGGGGCAACAACACCCCCCTCAGGGGGCAACCACGACCTGCCCCCCCAACCCACCCTGTAGG
>NW_020799102.1:158886-163349 GCF_003259725.1 Athene cunicularia
GGGAGGCTCTGCAGAGAGACCTGGACAGGCTGGAGCGATGGGCTGAGGCCAACTGGAGGAGTTTCAATAAGGCCAAATGCCGGGGGCTGCACTTTGGCCACAACAACCCCCAATTCCATCATCCTCTCTGCAGCCTCTTTGCAAAGGAGAACCTGAACCGCATGAGCGAGCAGCAGCTGAACCTCTATGACCGGCTCATCAATGAGCCCAGCAATGACTGGGACATTTATTACTGGGCCACAGGTACGGCGTGACTGCCTGTTGCTCTGCCTGCTCCCAAGATGTGCTGTCACTCGGGGCTGTGGGCACTGGGTTTGGGGGGGGTGGGTGGTACTTTGGGACAGGCCGAAGCAGTTCTCTTGCAGATGACATCTAGTTGGGTGGGAGTGTTGATCTGCTCGAGGGCAGGGAGGCTCTGCAGAGAGACCTGGACAGGCTGGAGCGATGGGCTGAGGCCAACTGGAGGAGTTTCAATAAGGCCAAATGCCGGGGGCTGCACTTTGGCCACAACAACCCCCAGCAGGGCTACAGGCTTGGGGAGGAGTGGCTGGAGAGCTGCCAGTCAGAGAGGGACCTGGGTGGGGGGGGTGATTGCCAGCTGGCTGAACAGGAGCCAGCAGTGTGCCCAGGTGGCCAAGGTGGCGAGTAGTATCCTGGCTTATATCAGCAATAGCGTGGCCAGCAGGGACAGGGAAGGGATCTTACCCCTGGGCTTGGCACTGGTGATGCCGCACCTTGATGACTGGGTTCAGTTTTGGGCCCCTCACCCCAAAAAGGCCATTGAATGACTCGAGCGTGTCCAGATAAGGGCAGCGGAGCTGGTGCAGGGTCTGGAGCACAGGTCTGCTGGGGAGCAGCTGAGCGAACTGGGGGGGGTTTAGTCTGGAGAAGAGGAGGCTGAGGGGAGACCTCCTGGCCCTCTACAGCTCCCTGACAGGAGGGTGCAGAGAGCAGGGATGAGTCTCTTGAACCAAGGAACAAGCACCAGGACAAGAGGGAATGGCCTCAAGCTGCCCAGGGCAGGGTCAGGCTGGCTCTGAGGAAGGATTTCTTTGCAGAAGGGGCTGTTGGGTGTTGGAATGGGCTGCCCAGGGCAGGGGGGGAGTCCCCATCCCTGGAGGGGTTTAAGAATTGGGTTGACTGACCACTGAGGGATCTGGTGGAGTTGGGAACGGTTGGGGTGAGGTTCATGGTTGGACTGGAGGATCTTCAAGGGCTTTTCCAACCCAGATGATTCTGTGACTCTTGTTGCTCTTTCCTGGTTTTCCCACAGAAGCAAAGCCCACACCAGCTGAGTTTGAGAACGACGTGATGACCATGCTGAAGGAGTTTGCCAAGAACAAGAAGAGGGAGCAGCGGCTACGTCAGCCGGACCTGGAGTATCTCTTTGAGCCACCCCACTGACAGGTTGGAGGGGGGCTGCCTTCTCTGTCCCCATCCCCTGGAGCAGAGGAGGGGTGCGGGGCCCTGTGGAAACACTGATGCTGCTGCCTTCCTCACGGCTCTCCTCTTCCTCCAGCAGCAGCTCCCTTGGGCTCAGGGCACGCTAAATAAAGCTGTGGCTGCTAGCTCTGCTGCCTCCCTCCTGCTGCGCTGTGGGAGCAGGGCTCTGCTTGGGGCCTGGGGCAGGTAGGTGGCAGCGACAATCTGAGCTCTCTCAGGGACATGCCAGCTCGCTGCTGTCTCCAGCTCTGACCTGTCCTTTGAAACCCTTTTTTCGGGGGACCCAGGGGAGGTGACCCCACACCCAGAGGGCACAGGAGGTTGGAGTGGGGCATCCTGCTCCCCAATAGCCTCTGTGGGGTGTCCCAGCACTCCCCAAGCAGTGCGATAGTCTCTAAGGTCCCTACGTGTCACCACGCCGGTGACCAGGAGATGGCGTTACTATCCCAACATCCCAACTTCCGTGGGGACATTCCACAGCACACTTCCCCCCACGGTGTCTGTCCCTGTGCCGAGCTGCGGGCCTTGGCGCAGGACTCGCCTGCCGCGGAGCTGGGCGCTGTCTCCCCTCGGTGAAGGCACGCGCCGACCTCATGAACTTTTATGCCACAACCTACATGGTGGCACATGGTAGGGGGTTCTGAAGGCCTCCTCAAAAATTGGGGGGGAGCTTTATTCTTCGGGGCTGAGCCTCTTCTCACTGTCACCCAGGCCAGCTGCGTTTGCGTCCCCACTTTGGCTACCGCACCAAGAGCGGCTACGTGTCCAACAACCACCCGACCATCTCCTGCCTGCTCCGCCCGTGTAGCGCAGCCCAGGGGTAGGTACCCCTGCTGTGGGGGGGACACAGGGGCAAGTTTTGGGGTCACTGTCACAGGCCTACTGGCCTCCTGCTGCAGCCACTTCCAGGACACTGCCACCTCCACCACCGCTGAGCACTTGAAGCCCTTCTGGCTCCCAGATGGCCGGAACCTGCTGCCCTAACACATCCAGCAGTCGGGGAGCGGGTACCCCCATGGGTCCTCCCTTCCTTTCCTCTGCACCGGGGCAGTGAGTCCCCAGCACGCGTGGCTCCCCCAGGGCTCCCCCAAAGCATCCAGGCAGCACAGCACATGGAGCTGCCACACCAGTCCTGCCCAGCCAGGTGTGGTTTTGGGGGTGGTCCCAGGACCAGTTTCAGCCCCAGGAGATTTTGTGGTGTCGGTTGTCCCAGGGCCAGCTCCAAGCCCAGGAGGTTTAGGAGATGTTGGAGGCCCCCTGCCCTGCATCACCCCTCCCTGCCAACCCCCAAACACAGGGGTCAGGCAGGGCCCCCAGGCTGTGTCCAGCCAGTAATGCCATGGCTGGCTGTGGGGCTGAGAAAAGGGGGGCTCCCCCCTGCCCTGCCTGCTCCCCAGAGATGTCCCTCAGAAGATGACTATCGGCACCAAGGAGCAGTCGGGTTTCACCAGAGCCACCCTGAGGAGTGACCGTGTCCTGCCAGCCCAGCCTGTGAGCCCCCTCACCACCGCGTCCGGGTCCCCTTCCCCCGCCAGCCCCCCACCCCTTCTGCACCTCGAGAGACACTTTTTCTCTCCTGCACCTCAGCCTTAGCATCACCATGACAGATTTCCTGCCCTCTGCGTGCAGCCATGTAAGCATGGCGAGGGGAGGGGGTGGCAAGCCCCCAGCAGGCAGGGCTGGTGGTGCAGGCAGGGGGACATGTGTGTCCCAGTCACCATCTCTCCTCCATCCGGGCAGTGAGACGCTCCCAGCGGGCTCTGAGTGAGGCAGTGAGTTCAGCCGGGAGGCGTGGACGGGCCTGGGCACGGCGGTGAGCAGGATCCCACCCCACTGCCTGTCTCCATGTGCCCTCCCCGCCTCACCCGTTGTCCCCACACAGACCTTGCCTGCCGTTGGCCACTCCGTTGTACTCCTCTCCCGAGGGGTGCAGGCACCCCGAGTGACCCAGGCTGGCCTGCGGGGTTAGGAAGGTGGGTGTAGCCATGGCCCTGGCCCTGGCCCCGCAAGACCATGCACCCAACCACTCTCTATCCCCCAGGAGCTGTCAAGGTTCACCAAAAACCATGGCCAGTATGTGACCCCCCCGCCTGACCCTGTCCCCTGCAGCACCAGGTGAGTTTGGGGTGACTCTGGATGTTCATGGGGGTCTCCAGCCTTACTATCCCAGCTCTCCTGGATTTTCCAGCTAGGTGTAACCTGGATGGCCAAAAATGGGGGTATCCAGCCCCAGTGCCCCAGCAGTTTCAGCACCAACAACTGCCCCACGGGTCTGGGGGACATCGTTGGCCACCACCTGGTGTAGCCCCTCTTCCCCTGCACCCCAGGCGTCCCAGCCTCACCTTCTTTGGGGACCCCCCCAATCCCTGAGAGCACATGGAGAAATAAAACCCCAAAACAGTCTTCCTGGGCACAGTGTCATTGTCACCCCTGTCCTTCCGAGACCCCGTGGCAGGACTGCGACTGCGCCCAGCCCTCATTTTAGAGGCTGCCTGCACCCCAAAGGCTGACAGGAGGATTGTAGGGGGGGTGGGGGTGGTGTTGGGGGGTGCCACCTGGCCTGCAGCCGCTGGAGGGCTGTACGAGCCCGGTTTTCCGTGCCGGCTTTGGGATGACACAGCTGATTTGCGGCAGACAGGACTGGTTGGGGTGGGCAGCGGGAGGAGGAGGAGGAAGAGCCCCAACTTGTCCTGCAGAGTGGGCAGCCATGGCATGGGGGGTGTCGGGGTGTCTTCATCCATCCCCTCCCTGGCCGTGGGGCGTGCAACCAGGCTCCGGGGAGGTTGGGGGGGAAAGGGCAGCGGGGAGCGGTGGCTGTGCCGGGGAGGGGGCCCTGCAGCACCTCCCTGGGGTTCCCAGGGGACGCAGGCGATGGCGGAGGGGGACACCCACACCCCCCCGCGCATCGCCCGGGGACATGCTGAGCCCCGGCTGCCGGCGCGGGGCGTGGCCTGGCAGGAGGGGGGCGTGGTCGTGAAACGAGAGGCGTGGCCAGAGGGGGCGTGGCACTCCCACCGGCC
>NW_020799102.1:163399-168050 GCF_003259725.1 Athene cunicularia
TGTATAAGAGACAGAGCCTGCGCTGCCTCTGGCTGGAGGGAAACTTCCTCGCCCGCTTCCCCAGCGCCCTCCTGCACCTGCCCGACCTCCGCAGCCTCCAGCTGGGTGACAACCGCCTCGCCCGCCTGCCTGCCGGGCTGTCCCGCATGGCCGCCCTGCGAGGGCTCTGGCTCTACGGGAATCGCTTCGAGGAGTTTCCCCCGGTCCTGCTGCGGATGGTTCATCTTCACGTCCTCGACCTGGATCGCAACCGCATCGCTCGCTTTCCCGACCTGACTTGCATCTCTGCCCTGCGGCTCCTCTCCTACGACCACAACCCCATCCAGCAGCCACCCTGTGTCGGGGATACTGTTCAGCTGGTGGGTAATGGGGCGCAGGAGTTCATGGAGGCACGGCAGGAGCGCCTGCAGAGCCTCCAGCAGCAGCAGCAGGAGGAGGAGGAGGAAGGCACTGAGGCCCCACCAGCAGCCCCCGGGGACGACTCACCACTGCTGGAGGACGGGGAGAGCAGCTTTGCGGCCTTGCCAGGCTCCCCAGAGGAAACATGAGCCGTCATGCTGCAGCCGGACACCGCAGTGGGGTGGGGAGCCTCCCCCAGGCTCCCAGGGTCCACCATCTCCCAGCTAGTGCTGCTGGGGAAGATGGAAGCTCAGAACCTCCCTGTGAAGGAAAACAGATGGCCCAAGGACCAGCATCTCCCAGTCAGGACAACCAAGAGCTGCCTCCTGGATCTGCAGGCCTTGTGGATCACGATCAGGATCCATGAGCCCACCTCAGAGCATCCCATGTAACCGCAGGGTGCCTTGGATTGGGGCAACAGCCCTCTGCCATGATGAGTGACACCTTCCCCCTCCCCGTCCAGACCCCGCTGACCTGCTGGGCAGGCCCTGGCAGGCAGCACAGCGCTGCTGTGAGCCAGGCAAGCACGGGGACCTTCCTACCACCCCCCACGCACCTCCTCTGCTCCTGGCTGCATGGGACAGGATGGGGAAAAAGCGACGCTGTTTGCATCCACATGGACCCTGTCACCCTGAAGAGTGGCGAGGTTTGAGAGCAAAGACTCGGAGCCCTTCTCGCCCCCAAGACCCCCATCCTGCTGCTGGAATTGGGCTGGAGGAGGGAGAGGTCTCCGCTGGGCTCCTCCCAGCCATCAGGTTTGGGAAGGAGCTGATGGAAACTGCCTGTCTCAAGCCTGGAAAGGCTTTTGCTTCTGTATGGGGAGACGAGCCCCAGCTCCAGCTCTGTGTCCCCCAAAACGGGTACCACAGCCCGGGCTGCCACCTTATCCATCCTCTTCCCCTCCCCGAGTGCCCTTTGTACCAAACTCAAGCAATAAAAAGCACAAACCCAAGAAAAACTGGTGTGAGAGAAACGTGATGGGGTCTGTTTCCGGAGGGGAAGGGCCTGCTTAAGAGCAGCTCAAAATGCAGCAACACATCCTGGTGCAAGACCACCAGCTCCTCTGATTTTTTGAGATTTGAGGGAGTCTTGTTTGCCCCGCACCCCCCCAGCCCATCTCCAAACTGTGCTCCCCCTCTCCACCCGTGGTGTGGCAGGTGAGCTCGGCTGCGCCGGCACGGAGCGCTCCCCACCGAGGGCTGGGGCTCGCTGGAGGTTTCAGACCGCGCATCCGCTCTTTCATTGCGAGGGGTTTGGGGTTGGTGGCTGGGAGGCAGCCAGCGCTCCTGCCACATCCTCGCCT
The DNA here is from genome assembly GCF_003259725.1 of Athene cunicularia. Classification (NCBI taxonomy): domain Eukaryota; kingdom Metazoa; phylum Chordata; class Aves; order Strigiformes; family Strigidae; genus Athene; species Athene cunicularia. Next base: position 165,102 of record NW_020799102.1, read on the forward strand.
GTGCTCATGGGGTGGATGCTGCCGGGTTTTCCCCCCCACCCCCTCCTCCTCCTTGCTCTGCAGCAGGAACCGCAGCTATTTTAGATGCAGTGGAACAGCCTCAGCTGGGGGATGCGCAGGGTCTGTCAGCGCTGGGCCCTCCAGCAGCGGAGGCTGATGAAGCCTTTCCAGTGGTAACGAGGCCCCATTTCTACTCCTGCTTGTGAACGGTGGATTTGGGGTTGGGCAGGAACTCGGCTCACTCTTCCCCCTTGGGTTGGGGTCCGTCAGTCCCTCTTGCCTCCCATGTAGCTTGTAGCCATCCTGGCACAGGGCACCCAGCCCCACCCATGGCACCCTGGGGGTCATGCCATCAATCTGGGGTGCTGCTGCTTTGCCTGGGGAGGCAGTGCTTCTAATTAGCAGCTAATTATCCATTGCCCCACAGGGTGCTGGCCCTGGCAGAGCACTGCAGAACTCCAAGCCCCAGCTATAAGCTAATTTCTGCCTGGCACAACCCATCTGCTGCCACCAGCTCCATGTCTGTGCTCAGCAGGGCAAGAGGTGCAGGTGGCCCTGGGTGCCACCAGCATGTCCCCACAGCAGTGGCTGGGCCCAGAAGCTCTGACACCTGGGGAGGGGAGGTCCCTACCTCCCTACACTCTTTTCCCACCACCTCAGCCTTTCACAGCCCTGGAGTTTCACGTTCTGGCTGGGGAAGGAGCTGGGTGGGGGTCCAGGCACCAATCGGCGCAGTGACACGAGGGCCAGAAGCTGCCGCAGTCAGCGGAAACCTCACATGTTTCTGCTACACGCAAGTATTTTGGGGACGCTGGCATCGTTGAGCCCCAGCACCCGGCGAGGCGTGCGCACAGTGCATCATCCATACGTCTGTCTCTATATATATCCCTGCCTACTCGCCCAGCCCTGCGTACAACGGCTTGTGGCCTCGCCGCAGCTGGGATCACGCTGCTATTTCCATCTGCTCCTGCTGGCTCCAAGCACAAAGGACGGGGCTTGGGGATCGCTGAGGCTCGGTCCGGTTCCATGCAACAGGAGCACCAGGATGGCGGCATGAGGCCAGGCGTATTTTCTTTTTTGCTGTGTTCAAAGATGTAGCAGGATAAAAGAAACGCAGCTCTGGCGTAACACAGCCCAAACAGCAGCCAGGCTCGATGGCACCTTGGCTGTCAGTAGCTTGTTGCTGCCAAAATCTCCAGGTTTGGCTCAGCTGGACATAACGCAGAGCCAGAACGGGAGCAAGCAGCAGCGTCCTACCCTCCACTGGGACACAGGAGCTGGCCAGGGTCAGCCTTGTCCCCTGCTGCCACCAGCCACCTCATCCCAGCGCCTGAAAAGCGCATCCAGAGGGAGGGTACCCTGGGCATGGAGCACGCGGCTCTCCTGCCATCCCCACGTTTGGAGTTTCATTTATTTATTGCCATTTTCTTATTATCTAGAAATGCTTAGTTCTTATCAGTCCTGTGCTGTGCTTTATCAGCCACTGAAACACAAGCAGGAGTAGAAATGGGGCCTCGTTACCACTGGAAAGGCTTCATCAGCCTCCGCTGCTGGAGGGCCCAGCGCTGACAGACCCTGCGCATCCCCCAGCTGAGGCTGTTCCACTGCATCTAAAATAGCTGCGGTTCCTGCTGCAGAGCAAGGAGGAGGAGGGGGTGGGGGGGAAAACCCGGCAGCATCCACCCCATGAGCACAGGCGAGGATGTGGCAGGAGCGCTGGCTGCCTCCCAGCCACCAACCCCAAACCCCTCGCAATGAAAGAGCGGATGCGCGGTCTGAAACCTCCAGCGAGCCCCAGCCCTCGGTGGGGAGCGTTCCGTGCCGGCGCAGCCGAGCTCACCTGCCACACCACGGGTGGAGAGGGGGAGCACAGTTTGGAGATGGGCTGGGGGGGTGCGGGGCAAACAAGACTCCCTCAAATCTCAAAAAATCAGAGGAGCTGGTGGTCTTGCACCAGGATGTGTTGCTGCATTTTGAGCTGCTCTTAAGCAGGCCCTTCCCCTCCGGAAACAGACCCCATCACGTTTCTCTCACACCAGTTTTTCTTGGGTTTGTGCTTTTTATTGCTTGAGTTTGGTACAAAGGGCACTCGGGGAGGGGAAGAGGATGGATAAGGTGGCAGCCCGGGCTGTGGTACCCGTTTTGGGGGACACAGAGCTGGAGCTGGGGCTCGTCTCCCCATACAGAAGCAAAAGCCTTTCCAGGCTTGAGACAGGCAGTTTCCATCAGCTCCTTCCCAAACCTGATGGCTGGGAGGAGCCCAGCGGAGACCTCTCCCTCCTCCAGCCCAATTCCAGCAGCAGGATGGGGGTCTTGGGGGCGAGAAGGGCTCCGAGTCTTTGCTCTCAAACCTCGCCACTCTTCAGGGTGACAGGGTCCATGTGGATGCAAACAGCGTCGCTTTTTCCCCATCCTGTCCCATGCAGCCAGGAGCAGAGGAGGTGCGTGGGGGGTGGTAGGAAGGTCCCCGTGCTTGCCTGGCTCACAGCAGCGCTGTGCTGCCTGCCAGGGCCTGCCCAGCAGGTCAGCGGGGTCTGGACGGGGAGGGGGAAGGTGTCACTCATCATGGCAGAGGGCTGTTGCCCCAATCCAAGGCACCCTGCGGTTACATGGGATGCTCTGAGGTGGGCTCATGGATCCTGATCGTGATCCACAAGGCCTGCAGATCCAGGAGGCAGCTCTTGGTTGTCCTGACTGGGAGATGCTGGTCCTTGGGCCATCTGTTTTCCTTCACAGGGAGGTTCTGAGCTTCCATCTTCCCCAGCAGCACTAGCTGGGAGATGGTGGACCCTGGGAGCCTGGGGGAGGCTCCCCACCCCACTGCGGTGTCCGGCTGCAGCATGACGGCTCATGTTTCCTCTGGGGAGCCTGGCAAGGCCGCAAAGCTGCTCTCCCCGTCCTCCAGCAGTGGTGAGTCGTCCCCGGGGGCTGCTGGTGGGGCCTCAGTGC
>NW_020799102.1:168100-174293 GCF_003259725.1 Athene cunicularia
CCAAAGCGGGCTCGTTTGCGCACTGCCTTCAGCCGGGTTTGATGCTTTACCTCCGTCTTGGGGCTCGGTGGGAGCAGGAAGACTGAGGATGGGGGACCCCCAGCCAAGGCGGGGTGGCTCGGTGCTGGTGAGCACCTGGCTGCCTCCAGGCTCACTCTGGGTGCCCCTGCACCCATGGGTGACCGTGCCCTACCTGAGATGGCTGCAGAGGTGGCAGCACCCACCTCTCCTCTGCTCTGGGAGGGCTCGGCCAATGTGCCTCCATTCAGAGGGGGACAGGGGGTCTGACGGTGCCTGGAGGGGCTCTCCTGACCCAGCTAGGGGCACCCTGAGACCCCCCCTGAGGACATACACACATACTCTGCCCACAGGGATGGGCAGGGACGTGTCACATCACACCCCACAAGCCACGTCCACCGCTGTGAGCCAGCGCAGGACGGTGGGGAGGACCCTCAGGGTGCGACCCCACTGGGTGACCACCCATTTGTCACCCCCGCCTCCCCCCCCCCAGGGTCTGCCCCGAGCCCTTGCACCCCGTGGGGATCCTGGGTGGGTCTGTCCCCACTTTGGGGAGCCCCTGGGACTTGGGGAGTGGGCAGGGGTCCGGCACATGCACCCCGAGGGGATGTTGGCACTATGGGGACGCTGCTGGCATCGCTCCTGCCAGGCTGGGTGGCCTGGGGAATGCCACCCACCCAGGACGGGGACAACGGCACTTGCTCCATCTCTTAGCCCCCAGGGACCCCAGTGCTGGCCACAGGGCTCACGGAGGTCCTGGACCAGCCCCAGTGCCTGGGTCAGCCTGACTGGAAAGGGATGTTCTGGGGCTCAGCATCCCCCCAAGGAGGGGGGGTCCACTGTCTGGCTTGAGGCCAGGCCCTTGCCCAATGCAGCAGGGATGTGCCCAGTAAGGGGGGACAGGATGAGGGGTCCCCATGAGGAGCTGGGGGGTGAGCCCCAGAATGGGGTTATCGACTTCCTGCTCCCACCGAGCCCCAAGACGGAGGTAAAGCATCAAACCCGGCTGAAGGCAGTGCGCAAACGAGCCCGCTTTGGCTAACGAACTGTGTCATGGCTTCCGATCCCAGGAGCCCGCGCCTGGCCCAGGAAAAGGGGGGCTGCCCTCCCCCACCCAAGGGTGTCCCCCCAGCCCAGTGTGGGCCAGGGGGGCTTGGGGAGGGTGGCAGGGACGTGGCAGGGCATAGGGGGGCTTCACAGCCCCGCTCAGGCGACGCTGACGGCTCGGAGAGGTTTTATTGAGCTGATAGGGGAGAGGAGGTGGGGGGTCCCTCTCACACCCACAGCCTGGCCCCCCGAAATGGGGGAGGGGGATGTGGCCGGGGGGTGACAGAGGGGTCCCAAGGACCGGGGCTGGAAGCACTCGTAGAAGTCCTGCCCGGTGGTGAGGATGGGGATGCAGGGGGGGAGTCATTGCTTCTGGCACCCTTCTCAGCCGGGGGTGCTGGGCAGCTGTGTGCCCCCACACACCCCAGTGCTGGGAGAGGCAAAAGCAAGGGGCTGGGGGGCTCCGTCCCCCCTCCTACCGCAGGGTCCCCACGAGTCCGGGCCGCTGTCCCGCCGGTCCCTGGGGTCCTCGCTGGGATCCCCACGGAGGGGTGACGGGGGGCTGGGAAAGGGGGGACCCCCCGGCCCAGCAGTTCTGGGGGGCTCAGGCCTTCAGCTGGTGCCACTGTGCCACTGCCTGCCGGGGACGGGCGATCATGTCCTTCCAGTGCTTCACCTCCCCAGGGCCGCTCTTCCAGGACAGGTAGATCTGAGGGAACAGGCAGCCCTTGAACCCACAGCCCTGCATCCCGGCTCCTCCAGCCCCATCCCGCTCCCCAGAGCTGCTGCTTTTGCCCCCCACCTCCTCCTTCCCCGCTCCCCCGGTGCGTGCTCCCAGCTCCGCGCAGGGCCAGGTTAATTTTATCCATTGATTTTCCCTACAGCAACGTGGAAAACCGCGCGTGCCAGCCCTCCCTGCAGCTGACAGCTCGGGGAGCTTGTGCCGCCGACCCACTCCGTCATATCAGAGCGGGACTTGCTGCTAATTACACAATCAAAAGTGATTAGCAGGCTGCTGGCCACGGCAAGGTGGCCAGGGTGTGAAGGCCACGGTGCCCTCCTCTGGCTCCGCCGCTGGCAGCACCAGAATCCCAGAATCATCAGGGTTGGAAAAGCCCTTGAAGCTCCTCCAGTCCAACCATGAACCTCACCCTGACCGTTCCCAACTCCACCAGATCCCTCAGCGCTGGGTCAACCCGACTCTTCAACCCCTCCAGGGATGGGGACTCCCCCCCTGCCCTGGGCAGCCCATTCCAACGCCCAACAGCCCCTTCTGCAAAGAAATCCTTCCTCAGAGCCAGCCTGACCCTGCCCTGGGCAGCTTGAGGCCATTCCCTCTTGTCCTGGCGCTTGTTCCTTGGTTCGAGAGACTCATCCCCCCTCTCTGTGCTCTCCTGTCAGGGAGCTGTAGAGGGTGATGAGGTCTCCCTGCTCACACAACGCTCCTGGCAGCTTTCATGCAAAGTGGAGACATCACCGGCACCGTCTGTCTGTCCATCCACCCCACCTGCTGGCCGTCACCTCCGTCCCTCTCCAGCAGCCTGTGGTGCCAAGCCGCTGTGGTCGCCCCCTCCCAGGTTTATCCCAACCTATGTGTTTGTTCAATTACGGGGCTGCGTTTGGGGGTCACCGACACTCTGCAGTGAGCAGTAATAATGGAGATTACTGAGCTCGTTTGTCATCATTATCCTAATGAGTGGAGAGTTTGATGGATTTACCATAAATCAAATTGAGGGGGGATGAATTCCTCCGTTCCTGGCATTGGGAGGCAGTGGGTAATCCTGGCGTGGGGACGTGGCAGATGCAGACCCTGGGGATGCCCAGCTGAGCCCTGCGCCCCGTCCCTGCTCTCCCGTAGCCGGGGATGGTGCTGAGGTGGGAGGGAGCTCTGGCACAATTTTTGCCTTGCTATAAATATACTTTGGACATGTTGAAGCTCACCCCGGCATGGGCTGTGCCACAGCATGGCGTGGCGGCAGGCATGGGGCATCACCACGCTGGGTGGGGGCCACCACATCGTTCCCTGGCTTGTGCCAGGTGAGTCCTTGCCACCGCACAACACAGCTGGGACTGGAGATGGCACAAGGCGTCCCCTCCACACTCCACCTTCCTCCTCAACTTCCTCCCACATCAGCCCGGGACCTGGCTGTCCCCCTGCATTGCTGGGGTCCCCCTCCACCCCGCGCCAATGCCGCAGGACCCACCTTGCCGATGACATCATTGCGGCTCAGCCTGTCCTTGTCCATGACGGTGATGACGATGGTGGTCTCGCGCAGCCGCTCCGTGGGGATGTCGAAGGCAAAGGACTCGTTGAAGACAGGGTTCAGGCACCGCTTCATGACCACCGTCTTCTTCTTCTCCACCCGCTTGTCCTTGTACATCAGCCACACCTTCACGTAGGGGTCTGGGGGGGAGAGGAGCTGTGCTCAGCCCCGGTTGGATGTCGGGCAGAGATGCCCGGCGTGGCAGGAGCCAGAGCTCATACCTGACGTGCCCCCGATGTCCATGGCTTTGAGGTTACGCGCTTTGATGATGTTCACCACGATGGAGTTGGCAGAGGGGTTGTAGCACAGCGACAGGAGCAGCTCCCCACGGCTTCCCTGTGGGATCCACGGGGGATGTTAGGTGGGCACCCCAAACACACGCATTCCTCCCACGGCACCCAGCCCAAGTGCTGACAGGACACCCAAAGCCCCCGTGTCCCACTGTGGGAGGGGGATGCTGGGCTGGGACACATCCCCCAAGAGCTGTCCCAAGGGTGGACTTCAGGCCCGCACAGAAAATCAGGGCAGAGGGATACGGGGCCATCCCCAGGGGCCTATTTTCTGGTCTTGCTAGAGGCAGGAGAAAAAGAAAACTTTCATTTTAGATCTTCCTGAAATGGCTTGTTTTCACCCAAAATGAGACACTCATTTGGGGCTACTTAGTGCCTTAATATAAAGATTTGGGAGGAGAAACCTCCCTGTCAGATGTCAAAACTTGCAAAGCAGAAAACATCCCCATTGGGGTAGAAAGGGGGTGGCCCTGTTGGGACACTCCAGGGACAGAGGGTGGCCTCCCCGCTTGAGGCAGGGCCCTGGGAGGTGGGAGTAGGAACAGGGCCTTACGCTGCCATCGCTGCAGGGCTTCAGATCCTTCCAGAAGGTCTGCATCTGAGTGAGGTCCACCTTGTTGAGGGGGATGGACACCTCCCCAATGGGATCATTGCGGCTGAAGCGGTCGTAGTCCAGGACCTGGAGGTACAGCACCCGCTGCACCACCTTCTCGTAGGGGAACCCTGTGCCAGAAACAGAAGCGATGATGAGGAGCTGCCCCCGCCATGGCAAGCAGCACACCCGGCCACCATGGGTGCTGGTGCCACCCTGCCTTGCCCATGCTGATGGGGAGATGTGGGCGCCGGGCAGTGGTTGGGGAGCAGCGTGGGGCACCTCTCGTTGCTTCAGACCACCACAGTGGCTGGTGGCAGATTCATTTCCCCATGTACCCCCATGCACAGGTGCTTTCTGAGGGGGGAAGGAGCCTCTCCCCACATGTCCCCTTTATGGGGTGCAGCTCAAACACCTCCAACCTGGCCTTGATGGCTTGGCCAACCCATCTCATCACCAATGGCCACCACACATCACCAGTGGCCACCATGTCAGCAGCTAAAACTGGGCTGATCCAACCTGGGAGGGAGAACAGAGGATCCCACAACCGTTCTGCTCCCACCCCAGTCCACCCCAGTCCATCCCAGCCCCTACCTTCGAAGAGGAAGGTCTCGTTCCAGTGTGGGTTGAGGTTCTTCCGCTTCACCTTGGTCTCCAGCTTGTGCTTCTTGTCAGGAAGCAGGTAGATCTTGACAAAGGGGTCACTGGTGCCGCTGAAGTCCTTGGCCGGCAGCTCCTGTGCCTTCATGATCTTGACGGTCAGGGTGGACTCCTGGAAGTTGTAGCCGACGCTGAACTGGATGCGGCCCAGGTTCTCCCGGCTGATGCCATCGTGGCCCTCATCGTCCTCGGAGCCTGGAGAGAGCTGTGGCCGGGGGGGAGGAGGGTGGTGAGTGCAGCGCCGGGGGGAAATGATCCTCATACCCCCATTTCAGCACCCAAACCCCAGCGCCGCGAGCTGTCAGAGGGCATCAGCCTTTCCCTGGCTCCCTGCCGCTGCCATCGCCTCAGATGACTCCTGACTCTGCGCCGGAGCGGCAATTAGCCAAATTCCTCCTGACAGCCATGTCGCCTCGGCTGAGCCACGGCTGTGCTGGCCACGGCGCCCGGCGGCGATGGGGACTTGGCAGAGCAGGCTGGGACGTGCCACAGTGTTTGTGGCACAGGGCAGGTGTGGGGAAGAGCTGGGGTGGGTAGCAGAAGACATCCGGGTGGTGCCCAGGGTGAGATGCCATCCCTGGGGAGCCCATCCCCAGCACACCCCCATCCACCCACCATGAGCATCTCGCTGGTCAGGGAGTTGACCAGGTCGGAGACGGAGGAGTGTGGCTCCGTCTTGCGGTCGGACTCATCGTGCGGTGGCTGCCCAGGCACCGGCGCTGTGTTCACCGCTTTGCCACCGGCCGGCAACCTGGGGAAAGAGAGGCAGTGCCTTAAGAGGAGAGACGGGCCAAGAGCTGAGGGCGAAAGAGTGAGGGGCTCCCCGGGCACCCTCTCCCAGTGGATGCTGCGCCTGGGCTGTGCCAGCCCCTGATGCCCGGGACATGGGCAGAGCCAAGCTGGTGGGATGCGGGGGCCTGTGCTGCCGGCAGCTGCATGCAGCCCCCCCAACAGCCTTCTGAGGGGCTGAGGCCGGTGCAGGCAGCTGGTTCTGCCTGCGGTGCTGCCAGGCAGGGCTGGGTGCCAGCTGGTGCCCTGGGACCCATGGCACATTACCTCAGAGCACAGCAGAAGGCCCCACACTGCCCATGTGCCCCCCTTGCCCCAGCCATGTCCCACCCGCAGCGGCTGGGTGTGTGGATGACCCATGGGCGCTTCGTGCTGCAGTGTGGGCTCAGTTCCTGCTATAACCATCCCCTCCTTTCCTTCTGCCATCGAGCCCACCCCGGTGGCCCAGATGTCCTTGTGCACCCTGGCTGCGGCAGCCGGGTCTGGGTGGGTGGCAGGCCGTACCGGGGCGGTGGGCACGGTGCCGGGGTGGG
>NW_020799102.1:174343-178224 GCF_003259725.1 Athene cunicularia
CGGCACCGTACGGGCACGGTACGACACGGCGTTCCCGGCAGGGACCAGCTGCGCAGCGCGACGCCGGGGAGGGAAGTGCTAAAAGATGGAGCGAAACTAAGCCGAGCAGGGGTAAAAATAGCCAGTGGGCGAGAACGGTGCCAGTTCATTAACACGCCGAGCATGAGGGGAGGCAGCGCCCGCCGGCTTCACACCTCCTCCCCGCTCCGGAGGGGATTAACACCCGCTCCCGGTGGCGTGGGGCCCCTCTGCTCCCGCCAGCCCTCGCCGGTGGCCACTGCTGGGCTCCGGTGCCAGTGCCGGATGCGGTGCTGAGCTTGCGGCACCCCGGGAAGGCATGGAGCAGCCGGAGGGGCTGTGCCATGCTGCTACACTTGGAGGAGAAAGGGGGATAATGTGTGGGTGTCCCCCCAAATGCCTGCGGCGCTTGCTCTGCCCCCCCAACCCGGGCATCCTTGGGGCTCGAGCAAGGGCTGAGGACATGCCACCGCAGGGATATCCCCGTGTCCCTGGGGGGGCTGATAGGCTGCAAACAGCCCCGCCAGGCTGGAGGTCACAGCAGTGCGGCGCATGAGACATGCGTTAGGGGGGTCCCTCCTGTGTCCCCCCTGCTGCATTCCACTCTCTTCATGGCACAGGGGCTCTTGGCCTGCCCCGTGCCCTCCTCCCGAGCGTGTGCCCCCCCCAGCATGCAGCCAGGGTTGGGGGGACATGGAGGGAGGGGTGGGCTGGCGGTAGGGGAGGGCAGGAGGGGGAGGACAGGGAGAGAGGAGGAAGGGATGGGGGGGTCCTCTCAGTGCCGCTGCTCCGGAGGCAGAACCGTGGGTGCTGGCGGGGGAGAGCTGCAGATGTCACCGTGCCCGCTGCCCGCTGGGCCACCCTGTGCCGCTCCAACCTTCGCGCTCCACCGAGGCCAGCCTCCTCCTCCTCCTCCTCCTCCTCCTCCACCCTGGGTCTCCTTCCTCCTGCGGGACTGCCCTCGTCCTCGCTCATACCTCTTGTCCCCCTGAGCGTTCGACTGGTTCGGCTGCGTCCCAGCGGGTTGCAGGTCGGGGATATTGGCAAAGTCATCTTGCTCTGAGAGTCCCAAAACCAGGGATAACACCACCATCCGGCCTTCCCTGCCCAGGCGGCCCCGCAGGCGGCGGGAGAGAGAGAGAGAAAGAGAGGAGAACAGCATCAGGCAGAGAACAGGCAGGAGCGGCGGCAGCCCGAGCTCCCCTGTAGGGTGAGGGGACCCCTGGCTCTGCCCGCCGGCCCCTGCGCAGGAGACGATGGCTGGGATGGGTGCAGAGGGCTGTGGGGAGAAAGGTGTCAGCTCCGGGGAGCACATGGGGACTGACGCCACCTCTCTCCTCCACCGGTCCAGGCAGGGAGGATGCCAAAGTCCTGCCGAGGAGGAGGGAAAAGGTGCCCAGAGGGGCTGGAAACAAGGGACAGTACGGAGGGAGGTGAGGTCCCAACATCCTTCCATGGAGGAGGAGATGGCGGTGGCACGGTTGAGGCTTTTTGCCCTGCTCCGGCACCGCCGGCGCAGCCTCCCTGGGGCCTGTAACCACATTTATGTCGCGGCGCCGGGGAGGCAGGCGGAAGGGTAAACAGAGTAAAGAGCAAAAGCAAAGTTAATGGCTTGGGAAAGCGAGGATAGTAAATGGCAGCAGCTCCTCCGTGGGGAAACGGCATGCTGGCTCGGCACGTCCCGGCTCGGCGGCTGCTCCCCCGCCTCGCGCCAATTAAAGCTGGAACCAGTGTCGATGCTGGGTAAACAGGGAGGGACGTGACCCTCTCGATGGCTAATGAGCCGCATCTTGACATCGGGAAGCCGCAAATGGAGCCCATGAGGAACCTCTCAGTGGGAGAGGGCAGAGCTGAGGGGCACTGACCGGCTGGCAGTGAGGAGGGGGGGTCAGAGCCAGTGACAGAGCTGGGAGGGAACCCCCAGGCAGGGCTGCAGGCAGCAAGCTGGGTGTCCCTGCCTGCCTGGAGGGGAGTTCAACCCTCTCTCCAGGGCTGCCTGTGCAAGCAGGAGTGGGGTAGGCAGCCAAATCTGTCTCTTGGGGCCTTTCCCACCCAACCCTGATGCAGAAGGTGCTGAGCTGACTCATGCAAGGACAGGATCAGGGCTGTCCCCCCCTCCCAAGCACTACCAGCCTGTGGGGAGCACAGCTGGGACATCAGCAGCCCCCCTCTCAGGGTTCTAGGAGGCAAACGGAGGCCAGGGGGGAGCAAGAGGACCCTAGGGAGGATGGAAGCCAGGGGGGGACTGGCTCTGCGGAGGAGTGACAATGTCATGTGCCGAGATATGGCAGCAGCACGAGACTCAGATTAGTCCTCGGCGCTTGAGGTTTGTAAGCCAGTGCTGATCCAGAAGATAGGGTTAAACCAGATTAAAGATCACACAGCTCCGGCAGCTCTGAGCTGGCTGCTTCTGCAGCTCCCAGCCTGGGCGGAAGGCAGCGGGACAGGCAGCGATATCAGGGCTGAACAGACAGTCACCCCTGCATGGGGGCTGCTGCCAGCACGGCTGCCACCCCCCCCCCTTCCTTCTTGGGGCAATGTCACTCCCTGGGGACCACGGCGGTGGCATCCCGTGGGCTGGAACATCCCTGTGCTCTCTGGGGACCAAAGGGGACCCAAGCACCCACACCAGCCAGTGATGCAGTGGGTGACCCACAGCAAAGTCACGAGGAAAAGCAAGTTGTGGGTGAGACCCTTCCCTGAGCCCCCCAGGCTGGGTGAGCCGCCCCTGCACCCTGTGATGGGGCCAGAGGGGAGACAGTTCTTCCCGCCGGCCACAGCCAGTGTTTCCCCAAGGTGGTGCCAGCTGAGCGAGAGTGGTGCCAGAGGAGAGAGTGGAGAGCAGAGGAGAGAGCAGCAGAGAGCAACAGAGAGATGAGGAGAGAGCAGAAGAGAGAAATGAGGGAATGAGGAGAGAGCAATGGAGAGAGCAATGGAGAGCAGGAGAGAGAGCAGAGGAGAGAGCAACAGAGAGAGATGAGGAGAGAGATGAGGAGAGAGCAACGGAGAGAAATGAGGAAAGAGATGAGGAGAGAGATGAGAGAAACGAGGAGAGAAATGAGGAGACAAATAAGGATAGAGCAATGGAGAGAAATAAGATGAGAGAACAACAGAGAGCGCAGAGGAGACAGCAGAGGAGAGAGCAGAGGAGCAACAGAGAGTGCAGAGAGCAACAGAGAGAGATGAGAGAGATGAGGAGAGAGATAAGAGCAACAGAGAGTGCAGAGGAGAGAGCAGAGGGATGAGGAGAGAGCAATGGAGAGAGCAACGGAGAGCAATGGAGGGGGCAACAGAGAGAGATGAGAGAGATGAGGAGAGAGCAACGGAGAACACAACAGAGAGAAATGAGGAGAGAAATGAGGAGAGATGAGGAGAGAGCAATGGAGAGAGCAGAGGAGAGCGCACACTTACAGGAAGGACTTCATGTCCAAGCCGCGGTTGCGGATTTGCCCCACCACGTGGTCCCAGCTGCCGGGATTGGAGCGGCTCCGGCCGCCAGCTGTCCGATGCTTGGAGCCGGCGGCGATGCCCTGGCGTGCCTGGCCGCCGCGGGAGCCCCGGGGGTTGCCGGCGCCGGCGGAGGAGCCGCTGTGGGCCTGGAGGTGGCCCAGGCTCTGGCTGGTGGTGGGCTGGCTGTGGTTGGCGCGCTGGTGCTGGCTGAGGGGCTGCTGCAGACTTTGCTGGCGCATGAGCGTGCGGGGCCTCTGGCATTTGGGGTCGCCTGCTGAGGTGGGGATATACTCAAGGGTAGTGGCTGTGGACAAGGTGGAGTCCTCGAAACTTAGGGAGAGGAAGGGCAGAGGAGAGGAGAGAAAGGAGAAGAAGGTGAAGGGGCAAAATTGGAGGAAGGAAAAGAAGAGAGT
>NW_020799102.1:178274-181042 GCF_003259725.1 Athene cunicularia
CTCGCGCTGCCGCCATCTCACCCGTCCTGCCTCCCGGGGTGTGCGGGGAGGGAGCTCGGGCGCAGCACCGTGGCACCGGGCCGGTTGGGTGCCCTCCCGCTCCCGTGGCCGCTGCTCAGCCGGTGCCTTCCCAGCACGCCGGCCGACCTCGTCTGTGAGCTAATTAGGGCTGTTGCGTGAAGGCGAATCCCCCGGCGCCCGCACACGTGCTGCCAGCCAGCCCGCCCCGTCCCCGTCCCCATCCCTCCCAGCCCAGCACCCTCGCCGCTGGGTCTCAGCATCCCCCATCTTGCGGGACGGCGCCGGCTGGGGGCTCCCACAGTGATGGGGGGGGCCGAGCCCCCCGTAGCCATGGCCATGCCAGCACACCGGCTGTCCCCAGGGCCAAGCCAGGCTGGCAGCGGAGAGGGGTGGGAGTCAGGCCACGCTCCCAGCCCCCCTACGGTGGGATCCTGGTGGGAGAGCAGAGGCGCCCAGTCCTGCAAGGACGGGCTTTATTGAGCCAGCGGAGAGGGAAGAGCAGGCGAGAGGCCAGTGGGGGAAGCGGTGGTGCCCATCGCTGGCCATGCAGGTGGCCCCACACCATGGCAGCAGCACATGCATGGCACAACCCATGCAGCCGGGTAGGAGCCCCAGGCATGGTGCTGATGCCCACGGCAGCCTGCAAAGCTCATGGCCACAAAACTGGGGGTCCAGCCAGCCTGGCAAAAGCCCTCGGGAGTCTTTGATGCATGAGGGCAGGGGTCCCCGTGAGACCACCGCCCTGTGTGGCACCAAGGAGTTGCCTTCAGCAGCAGCCACCGACCTTACCCCTGTCCCTGCGCTGCCCAGGGCTGGCCGGGGTGGCGAAGCTGTGCCGTCGTGCATTGCCAGCAGCAGGGGACAGAGTGGGAGGGGGGAAGGATAAATAGCTTAAAAAAAAAAAAAAAAAAAGAGGTGAAGAAAGAGCGAAAGGTGAGAGAAAGAGAGATAGGAGGGAGGGAAGTTGAGAGGAGTGGAGAGCTGGGACGGATCTGGCCCCACGGCCGGGGCTGAAGGCACACGGGGCACTGCCCAGGTACTGCGCCGCCACCCCCTCCCCGCGCCTGCCGCCGACCTCCTTTTGCTTTCCTATCAAATCCTAAATTAGTTCAATTTACAACCTCTCAGTCACAGGAAACTAAATCTGGCTCTTCTCGGCCCGGCGCCAGCTGGAGGCGCGAGCTCCTGCCAGCACCATGCCAGGCAGCAGCACGCCCTGCCCGCACACCCTGCCTGTGCCCGCCAGGTGCCCCTGGTACCGGGAGGGGGTACAGCAGACAGACCCCCAGCACGGCCCCCCATGAGCACCCCCAAACCGGAAGGCTCTGCGCAGAAGAGATACAGAAAGGTGAGATGCTTCATCTGCCAGCTTCCCCATCCCCTTAACTCTGCCCTCGCCACCTGCACCAGCCCAGTGGCTGTCTGTCCGGCTGTCTGTCTGTCCGGCTGTCTGTCTGTCCAGCTCCCAGCTCCTCCAGAGCTCCCAGCCAGATCAGTGGAGCCCGTTGCCGCGCCGGCGCGGGCCGGCTGTGAGTCAGCGGGAGCGGAGGTGCTGAGCAGCGTGCGGGCACTCGTCCCCGGCTTTCAGCGCGGCAGCTGCACGACACCTTTTCTTGGCCGGCCCTCGCACATCCTGCCAGAGGAGCGCAGGCTCCCAGCAGGTTTCGCTTCACCACTGAGGCTGAGTGTGGCTGAAGGCTCCACAGCTCCCCCTCTTCCTCGCCTCTCCCTCCCGCCTCCCAGCAGCCAAGCCGCAGAACACCAGCATCACACCAAACAGGCGGCCGCAGCTCTGAATGGGGTGGGAGCAACACCAATTTTTGGAGCTCCAGGAAGCATTTGGGATTTGGCCGAGGTGGCAGGACTGGAGTTTCTCTTTTGAAAAGGCTTTTTCCCCACCAACAAGGCTGGAAGAAGCAGCAGGGATGAGACACGTCAGCCCTGGCAAGCGCCTTTGCCATTGCCACTGACCTTCCCGGCATGGGCAACCAGAGCAGAGACCAGAAATGTAGGACGGAGCCCACAGCCAGATAAATCACCACCATTTCTCGCGACAGAACTACGGTCACTGCCAGCAGCAGAGGGTCTTGCTGAGACCCCCCACCCAGCCTGCCTGGGCCACAGATTTCCCCTAAATCTGATAAACCACCAACTTTCCCCAACTCTCCCTCAGCATCGGATGGTGGAGCCGCAAGTGAGGCGCCGGGTCTCATGGCTGTGCCGTGGGTCAGGGGAGCACCACAGCGGGATGAGGCTGGCGATGCCACGCGCCATCCCTGATGGCCAAGTCCCAGGGATGGGGACATGGGAGAGCAGCTCCTGCCCTTGAGCCCCACTGGGGATGCTGAGCCGCTTCCCACCAGCACTGGGCAAAGCCAAAAGTGCTCCGCTCACCCAGCTGGGGCTTGAGCCCTGCAGCCCCCTCCTCCATTCCCCTCACCGAGCCAAAATGCTGTTGAAACACTGTTGAAACACTACAGGGGCTTGGGCAGCCCCCTCAGTGTGATGGGCCAAGGGATCTTTCAGTGGCCTCCATCCCAAGCGCAGCCCACAGAGGGGTGCCCGGGCACGATGGCGGGGGGGGGTTCCATGCCGGCGCGTGCCGTGCCGGAGCGTGCGTGCTCACTCACTTGGACAGGCTGAGCTTCCCTGCGGCCAAGTGGCTCTGCACCGTGTGCCAGCGGCCTCGTGCCGCCTTCCCCACGCCGGGCTCGCTGTGGGCAGAGACGCTGCTCCTCATGCCGTCC
>NW_020799102.1:181092-190700 GCF_003259725.1 Athene cunicularia
CCCAGCCCCGGGGGGGACCCGTCCCCACGCCGAGGGGGTGCCCCCAACGCGCAACCCCGTCCTGCGCTGCCGCGAGTTGGGGGGGACCCGCCGCCGCCCCCAGGGTTGGGCGGAGGGGGGAGCGGGAAGGAGGGGTTGCTCGTCTCCATGGGGCTGCCCATGGGGTGGCGTGCGGGGAGCCCAGGGGAGAAGGAGGAGGAGGAGGAGGAGGAGGAAGGCGAGTGGGTGCTGCTCATATACTCACTACACGGAGCAAACCCGGTAAGGAGAGACTCACTTGAGGGAAAGCCGCGGATCACCATACGGGGCGTAAGGTGAAATGTTTAGTATAAACTCCTTGGGAGGGTAGGAGCTCCATTTCTGCTGCACTGTGTTGTCATTGTTATTCCAAAAGTCTCTGTCTAGATCGCTACAGCGGCCGGAGACCAGGGGAGAAAGAAAAGGGAAATACAAGAGAGAGAAGCTGAATTCCTGCAAGAGGGGAGGAAAAACAGCCCTCCGCCCCCGGAGCGCCGGGATCCTGCAGAGAGAGACAGGGCATGCGGCCGCCCACCCCTCGGCCACCAACACCGCGCGCGCACACACACACACACACACACACACGTGTGCACACACGGACAGACGGACAGATGGATGGAGCGGGGCAGAGCTGCAGAGAGACAGGAGCTGGCGGCTCCACCGGCTGGGAAGGAAAGAAGGATGGTGGGGGGTTAGAGAGGCGCCCCGGTGAGTGTGGCACCGGCGTGGCATCCCTGGCAAGCGTGGTTGTGTGTCCTCGGTACGTGTGTCTGTGTGTCCTCACCTCCTCAGCAGCCAAGTCCTGGAAGCGCACACTGCCTGGTTAACCATGACGCTGCTGCGTGTCAGAGACCCCTCCGGGTCTCCTCCTGCTGAGCCAGCTTGCTGCCGGCACGGAACCTGGACCTCCAGGCTCTGGTGAGCTGCCCACAGCACCGAGCTGCTTGGCCATGAGCTGCGTGCCTGGGGCTGTGGAGCCCAGGGAGACTCCAAAAAGCCGCCGGTGCCCAGCCCTGACACCCCTCGCCGATGCTCGATGGCAGCTCCGGGTTGAGCCCAGCTGCGTGGACCCTGTTAGAGCTGGGGAGGGAGAGCTGTGTGTGCCACACCGTTGGCAGGTGATGTGCCTCCCCCTCCAGTGCCAGCTCTGGTGCAGCTGGGAGCAGGCAAAGGGGTGCCTGAAGTAGCCCCAGTTGCCTGCACCCCAATAACCCCCTGAGTGGGAGGCCAGGCCAGCCAAGGGAGGTTTGCAATAGCCACACTCCAGGCAGGGGCTATTTCCCTCCTGGTGATCCAGCCTCGGCTGCTCCCGCTGCCTACCCCGACACCCAAAAGCCCTGTGGGGTGCCAGGGGGTGCGCGGGGCAGAGCTGGAGCTGGGGTGCCCAGGAGACCCCCACCTCCCTCTGTACCCCGTGCCGGGGGATGCCCCAGCTCCACCCTCCTTTCCCCACCGCATCCTGTGGTCAGCAGGGCCATGCCAGGATGCAGCACCCGGGTCAGGGCTCAGCCCAGGGTACCCCTGGGGACACCCACACTGAGGTCCCCATGGCTCCATGCCCGCGGCTCAGTGGGTGAGCCAGGAGGGGTACCCGAGGGTGCTGGAGAGACCCACCAGCTCTCCCAGTCTCCCAGAGCCCCTCTCCCACTGGGGCTGGGGGACCATCCTGGTCTCCCGCAGCTGCAGGAGGAGTAGGGATCAGCGATGCTTTGGCACGATGGTGGGGACCCCCCACTGCTCACTCTCCCCAGAAACCTTCATTGCTCCCCTAGACAGAGCCGGGCAAGCAGCCGCTGCCAAACTCCCTCTGCCAGGGCTGGGCCTGGGCACAGACCCTCCTCGCTGGGACGGTCACCTCTGTCCCCAAAGAGGGACCTCCCTGCTGCCTGCAGGGACAGTACCAATCCGTCATGGTGTCCCCAGGAGGGCAGAGCGCTCATGACTGGGGGATGGCACGTGGCAGAGGGCAGGGTGCTGAGTGGGCTGCAGCTGTGCCAGCCCCGTGGGCAGCGAGGCTCCTGGGTGCCGCAGCCCCCTGCCTCTCTCTTCCCCCCGCCACCCTGGCACCTACTTGATGGTTTTCTTTTCACTGCGGCCTCGGCTGGAGTCCGGAGTCCCCACAGTCTCCAGGGAAGTCTTGTAACGCTTACCCTGCAGAGAGGAGAGGAAAGGGGGGTCGGGGGGAGGCAGGGAGACCCCCACCGCACTGAAGTAGAGGATGGGACCTGCCAGGATGGCGCCTCCATCAATTTTGCTCTTTTCCCTTCCAGCCTCCTAGTTGCTGGGCTCCATCCCACCAAGCCGGGCAGCAAAACTCCTGAAAGCTTCATCCCTTGGCCCTTACAAGCCAGCAAAGGCACCAGGGGAATCTGGCCCAGCCACCCTGGCTCCTGGGCACCATCCGCAAGGGACTAGGGGGGCTTGTACCCTGCGTCACCCCAAGGACAGAGCAGCAGCTGCTGCCTGCGTACCCTTCCACAGCCTCACTGGGGGAGGAGCAGGTAATTTTAGGATTAATTGAACCTGAATTAATTGAGTTCACCTTCTCCATCGAAAGGGAAGAGCTGCCATATGATAATGAAGCAGTCACTCGCTCCTAACTGGGGCTTGTAATCAGGGCACTTCACTGTGATTTCCGACGGCAGGTTCAGCGTGCTGCTCGGATCCAGGGCGGACAAGAGCGCAATTAATGCCAATTAGCGAACAATTAGAATCGGAGGCTGCTCTGCGCAGGTGCGGGGAGGTTGTGGCAGGATGGGAGCAGCTGCCGGAGCAGGCTGGGGTTGTGGACCAGCCCTCCCACCACAGCGGCCCTGGACCTGTGAGCATCCCTCTTGCAGGAGCCAGCCCTGCACGCAGCCTGCCCACGAAACGGGGAGGATTTCTCCCTTCTCCGCAGCCTCATCACCTCTGCATGGAGCCGTCTCCTTGGCAGTGCTGCGTCAGAGGACTCCCTGCACCCTCAGCACGGGTGTCCTTGGCCAGCGGTGGACTTGTCCTGCTGGAAGCTGAAGGGATGCCCAACCTCCTTGGGTGCCCATGGGCTAATCCTGCTGGGAGCTGCAAGATTGCCCAACCTCCTTGGATGCCCATGGGCCATCCTGGAGGGAGTCAGCCTTGAGCCTTGTGCTCAGCGTTGTCCCCAGCCAGCCACAACACAGGGCCTGTGGGGTCACGGCAGCAGTGGCTGCTGGCCCATGCTCTCCTGGCACTAGCCAACCTGGGGCTACCACGTGGGCGCAGACCGGGGCCAGCCCGGCAGCCACTCAGCGGGTTTGGCCATGGTTCCCACACTGCCGTTCCAGCTCCATGCACTGTCGAGGGCCGGCCGGGACACGGCTTTCCATTCCCAGCAGCCTGAACGCCTTTGTGGCCAATTTATACTTATTTGTTCCTCTGCCAGCTTCAGCCTTCAGCACAACCGTCCCTTCTCACTGCTTCCTCACCTTCCGCCACCTCCAGCCTGCCCTTCCCTGGGTGGCACCAGCCAGGCTTGGAGACCATTTCCCACCTCCTCACAGCTCCCACCAGCCCTCCATGCTGCCTCTTCCCTGCCTGACCCCCTCTCCCCTTCCCATGGGGCAGGGGGAGCCACTGGCACCGCTGCGGTGGGCATCTCCTGTGCGGGAAGAGCTGCTGCCATCACAGCACTTGACCCAGATTCGAGTCTGATGGCGAAGGAAACGCGGCCGAGCACGTGGCCAGATCCTGGTGCTGCTCTGGGAGGAGCAGGAGGAGGAAGGATGCAGGAGGAAGCGCTGTCCCAAACCAAAGGCCCTCCTGCCTCACTGGGGCTCAGGGAGGATAGCTGGGTGGTGCCCTGGGGGGCACAGAGGGCAGCGGGGCTGGCTCACGGTGGCCAGTGCTGCCAGGGACGGGCTGGCCACCTTCCCGCAGGGCTCTTCCAGGCAGGAGCCAGCCCAGCAGGACAGGGGCCAGATCATTACCGCTTGTCGCAAATATATATATATACATACATATTTGGAAACTCCCCTTGATGGTGCATGGTTTTGCCCAAACATTTAATTATCACATGTCCTAAAGAGCAAAATAAGAGCCACAGCCGGTGCCTGCCACAAAACCGCTCTTGGCAATGGCCTCTGCCTGCTGGCAGCCTCGCTGCCCAGCCGTGCACCCCAACCCCCCTGCAGCAGGACCCCCACCCCAGCCATCACAACCCAGCGCACCCCGAGAAAGGCGGAGGGGGTCCCCCGTGCCCGCTCCCCACCCCGGGCACCCGGCCAGCGTGGGGACACTTACCAGTTTGCGCTGGCACCACTGGCAGATCCCACAGAGGACGATGGTGACGCTAAGGCTGACGGTGATGATGGCTGAGACAAGGAGGACGTCGCGGGAGGGAGCCCCTGCGGGGGAGCAGAGCAGAGCCACCGCTCAGCGAGGGAACAGTGAAGTGGGGGGCAGCCCTGGCGTGGGCACAGCACCCTGCACGCAACACCCAGGGAGAGATGGGCAAAAAGGGGGGGACCTGGTCCGGTTAAGGGCCCTGGCACGGTGGCTCCCCCACCCTCCCTGCCAGCCCCTTCGGCTGGCTTCGGGCTCCCGGAGTGGGTGCCCTGGCACCCCACACTCCCCGGGAGTGCTGGTTGGAGCAGAGAGAAGGCTTTAATCTCTGCAGCACCCTGGGAGCGCTGTCATGGCCGGCAAAGGTCACAGCATCGCCACGCCACAGCGGCTCAGCACCACAGTTGTAGCTTCTCTGTCCCCTTCCTCTTCCCCTTTGACTTCCTAATGACCATCCCTTCCCTATCTCCATCCCTTCCCCATTATTTCAGCTTTTCCTTCCTCTTCTCCTTCTGAATCGCCAGTCCTTGACCCTGCCCATCCCTTTCTCATCCTTTCACCTTCTCTATCCTCTTTCCCTTTTCCTTCCTCTTCCCCTTTCTCATCCCCTCCGGACAAGCCATTCCCAGTTTCCTTGCTGGATCTGTGTCCTGCAGACATCCTATTGGAAGGGTTCTCTTTTTGGGTCAGCCAAACCCACACAGATTTACCCCAAATGGTGCTTGGCGGGGGCAGGAGGAGGGGGTCAGGCGCTGGGCTCCTTTGCTCCTTCCCAGCTTGGCCATGGGGACCCCCAAAAAGTGGGGGTGGACCCCTCTGCTGCTGCAGCATCACCCCCCACAGGCACTGGAGACAATTTCAGGGCCAGGCAGGCATCTCCCCCTCACCCTGCTTCTGTCCCGCACCCAACCAGCCCCCGAGGGACCTGCCTGCCTCCCCCCACAGCCCCCACCCCAGCACAGGATGTCCCCAGCATCTGTCAGCCCCGGCACAGCCACCGAGCTCACGGCCACACTGCCAGCAAGCGTGATGACCCTGGCACCACAGGAGGATTAATAAGGACCCAAGGTGGCTTGTGGGGGGTGTCCAGTGAGACCTCCAGCCCAGCTCAGCTCCCCCCGCTCCACTGTGGCATCCCTGAGGGCACCCCACAGCCAGCTCTGCACCCCGGGATCAGGACAGGCCACCGTTTGAGCCACAGCCCAGTGGTGGGAAGCATCGAGGCCGGAGCAGCTCGCCTGTGGCTGTACTGCAGTATAAATATTAAACAATAATCGTTAATAATTAATTTGCCCGCAGACCTTGTTATTATAATGAAATTTGCCAGCAGCTCAGAGGCTGGGGGGAGTCAGAGCAGTCCAGGCAGCTGGATCAGGGGCTCAAGCATCCCCCTGGCACCCCGCTCCCGCCCAGGCATGCAGACAGGTGCCGAAGTGGCCACAGCTCCATGGCCCCCAGCGGAATAAAAAAAATAAAAAAAAAAAAAAAAAAAAAAAAAAGAGAAGCAAAGGGGCTGGTGGCAATAAAGAGGAGTTTTATAAAACCCCCTTAAGTAGCTGCACGGCTGGCACTGAGCCCTGCCAGGGTGGGATAGAGGGACAGGAGGGAGGTGAAGTCACCCCGGGGGATTTTGGGGGACAGGGCTGGGGGGTCCCGGGTGCTGGGCCATTGGCAGCCCCTGGGCAGCAGCACAGCCAGCCGGCACACGTGTTCCCTCCACCCAAACCCAGCCAGGGGGGCCCCGCCACCATCGCTCCTCGGTCACGAGGAGCCTGTGTATAAAACTCACTTAGCAACTGTTGCCTAGGAGGGAATTTGGGACCAGCCCTTAATTTCAAACATTTATAAACCCCAGCTAGATAAGCTGCTGGGGGGGGGGGATGTAAAGCAGCCGCACCAGCAGGAAGGGCTGGGGCAGCCCCCCCTTGGGACTGCGGGACCCCAACCAGTTCAAGTTTGGCACATGGGCTAACCGGGCAGGCTGGTGTGGCTAGGAATGGGGGTGAGCCCCCCTAAAACGCTGGCTCATACCCCCCCACCCCCCCGTGCTCCCCACAGCCCTGCTGCCTGTGTGGGGACATCGTGACATGCTGAAAGCAGTGTCCTGCCAAAAGGCACATTAGGGACTGAGGTGAGAGTGATGCCCCCCAGCTTGGAGTTTAGCCCGGAGCTTCAGGAGATGTTTCAGTCCTTGTGGGGTCAAGTTCATCCTCAGTGTAATCCAGTGAGAGGGAAATCAAAGGGGAGAAGGCGGAAGGGGGAATGAGTGCTGCCTGCAGAGGTGCTGGAGTGGCACAGATGAAGGGTGACCCGGCGTAGGAAGGAGAAATCCTTCACATTGTCCGGCCGCTGCCACCGAGGGGGTCGGAGGGGGACGTGGGTGCACGCCGGTTCCCACGCACTAAATTCCCAGTGCCAAGTTTGGCAGCACCCAGTGAGCCCGATGGTTACACTGGCACAGACCTGTCTGCCCCAGGGGGGGCTCCACACCACGATGTTGGGGGTCTCGCTGACAGCATGGCTACTAGCCCCTGGCAACCTCCAGGCTCAGCCACGCTGGCCCCTGTGCAGCCCTCCCCGGAGGGGACACGTGTCCCTCAGTCCATGCCAGCCATGTCCCCAGGGCTGGGGGAGTGACACTGGCCCCCAGGGCTGCTGCCAACCACAGCATGATTTAAATGACTCGTTTTCCAGGCAATTAGCAGTGGTTAATTAGAGAAGCCAGAGCAGAGCCCTGGGTCCCTGCTGTGGGGCGCTGTGTGGGGTCCCCCACACCATCAGCATCCCAGTTGGGATCCTTGGCATGGGGATGCCCTGAGGTGGGTGGCCCTGGGCACGGGGGCACCGAGAGGCTGGAGGGGACTCGGGGACCTGCGTGGCTGCAGCCCTGAGAACGGGTGACAAATGCGGCGCTTGTTTACCGTCGCCTCTGCCCCCTCCTTCCCCCACCACTCGCCATAAATCTCTTGGCTCTTGCCGGCACAGACACAGCTGGGAGCGTGTGAGACAGTGGTGGTGGGACCACAGCCCCGTGTACTGGGGGGTTCACACCCCTGTCCTGGAGTCCCTGCAGCCACATGCCCCCCCCCCCCCTCCCATCACACCACGAGCACAGTGGGGGGTTGTTCCTCGAGCTGGAGACCCCCACGTACTCTAGAAGGCCATCAAGGGCTTGAAGCACTGGGGGGGCACCAGGGCTTGGGTCTCCCTCACCCCTGGCACCCGCTGGCAGAAGTGGGGATGGCCACAGAGGGTGAGGAAGGGGCTGGCATGGCCCTGCAGCTCTTTCATCAGCATTCAATGCATCTTGATGGGATATAATTCTACTTTTACAGCTGGTTATTGATGAGGGGATGACCTGCCTCAGTAGCACCGCAGCCCTTCAGTGTGGGATTTGTGGGGAGCAGCAGTCAGTTGCACTTGTGGGGAGAGCATCCCTGTGATGGGGGGAGGTCCCTGCATGCAGGGAGAGGGTCCCAGTGCCAAATACCCCCCTGAGTGTGCACCTTCACATGGAGGACCCACACATTTGGCCAAGCAGGGCACCGTCCCCAAATCCTTCAGGGTCCCCGCCGTGCCCCACAGGCCCCCGTGGTGCTCGGGAGAGGTGACAGTGTGCTGCCACGTGCCCATCTCCCCTAAGCCGCGTTCCTGCAGGCGTGGGAATAGCTGCCTCCGGAGCACAAGTGAGCTCCAGCCTTTGTGGCTGCGGAGGAAACACTTCAAAACCCGACCCGAGCGCAGGCGAGAAGCACAGAAATCCAAGAGGGATTATTCTTCTCTAAGCAGCATGTAAGCTGGAGATCCTGTAAGATCGGCCCGGCGGAGGCGAGGCGCTGGCGACCACAACTGCTGATGCCAACGGATTCGACACGCGGCTGAGCACCAGCACAGTGAGGCGCAGGGAGGCAGCTCTGCACCAGGGTGGTGGTGGGTGCCGGTGCTGTGGCAGAGCTGGGTGCCCCAACGTCCTCTCTGCTCCTCCCTGGCCTCAATCCTTGTCTTGGTAACTTCAGGCACTTTGGTGGCCTTGGGTATGTTGGTGGCTTTGAACATCTTGGTGGCTTTGGCATCTCAGTGGCCCTGTGCATCTCGGTGGCTTTTCACATCTTGGTGGCTTCATGCTCCTTTGTGGCTTTTGGGCATCCTGGTGGCCCTGTGCATCTTGGTGATCCTGTGCACTGTGGTGGCTTTGGGCATCTTGGTGGCTCTGGGCATCATGGTAGCACTGCACATCTCAGTGGCTTTGCCCATCTCCGTGGCTTTGGGCATCTCAGTGGCTTTGCACATCTTGGTGGCTTCACACTCCTTGGTGGCTTTGGGCATCTTGGTAGCCCTGTGCATGTTGGTGGCTTTGAACACCTCAGTGGCCCTGTGCACCTCCGTGGCTTTGCATATATTGGTGGCTTCAAGCACCTTGGTGGCTTTGAACATCTTGGTGGCTTTGTGCACCTCAGTGGCTTTGCATATCTTGGTGGCCTTGTGCATCTCGATGGTCCTGTGCACAGCCAGCTCTCCAAGACAGCCATCGGTCACATCCAGCACAGCGAGACCCTCACGCTCAAGGGCACCTACAACCCTTTCCCCCCCACATACCTTCCCTGCAGCAGGGACACCCCAGCTCCCTGTGCCTGTTCCAGCCCTCAGACTCACCCCCCAGCTCTCCCACAGCCCCCAGCTCCCCATCACAGCCCTGCACCAAAGCCCACAGTGCTGGGGGAGCACCTGGGCACAGGGAAGCTAGGAGGGTAAAGCACCCATGAGGGGCACCCAGGTGAGGGTTCAGGCTCCTGGCCACTCTCCCGAGGCTCCTGTGCAGGACAGAAAAGCTGAAAATCTCCACAGTATGGCAAGTGGCCAAGGGCTTCGGGTGAGCGGTGGGCACAAGCTGGCAGCATCTGCTGGCACCAGGGCTAGGGTCAACCTCTGCACAGGTGCCCCAGAGCCATATTTTGGGGCGTGGAACCCAAAATGCTCAATTTGGGGCCAACCAGGGAGGGGTGGGCATGATGTCTACCTCATGGCTGCTCAGTATTCCAGCCCCAGCTCCCCAAGCATCCTCCCACCTGCCCCGGCCCAGCAGTGAGACCCATCGATGCAGAGCATCCCGGGGGAGAAATCAAAGCTCCACGGAGCTCCCCCCTCCCCAAGTCTCAGCCGCCTGCTGCGCTCTCTGGAAGCGGCGATCAAAGCCTCTCTCCGCAGCCAGCATGCCACAGCTCCACGCAGAGAAACTTCTCCGCGTGCCAAGCCGCCTGCCGCCGCCGCCGAGCGAGCAAGCGAGCGAC
>NW_020799102.1:197739-208164 GCF_003259725.1 Athene cunicularia
GGTATATGGAGCGGATTCGAGCCGTGCGCTCGCTCCCGTTATCTCCCGCGCCCCCCGCCAAGCACGCAAAGGCCATTTCTACCCCGGCGTTTATTGCCACGTTTACCAGAGAGATGCAGGCGAAGAGCAAACAAACGGGAGAGCTGCTCCACGGAGCTCTTGGGGGGCTGCAAATAACGGGGCCTGCCAGGCACCCCCACCTCCAGTCGTGTCCCCGGGGTGCTGGCTTGGGGGCCCCCGAGGTGGGAGAGAGCAGGGTGGAGAAGGAGACTCAGCAACTTGGTACAGGAGGTGCCCCCAGACAGAGGCCATGGGGCAGGGGTTGGGGGCTTTGCTCCCAGGATGGGGGGCTGTGCCCGCTTCCCTCTCTTGCTGCGGTGAAGGGGTCAGAGACTCACCCCAGCTCGGGGCGATGGGGCTGGGACACTCGCCTGGCGGGTCTGGGGCTTGGGGGAACCTCGAGGGATCGAGCCCAGCCTGGCCTTGTGGGATGGAGGGGATCAGGTGGGAGCTCTCTGGAGTCATACTGGGCTGGGAACAGCCGGAAAACCATCACCGCGGTGGGGGAGAAGCTCTTGGGACTAAACCGTGACTTTCCTTGCCCACAGCCTGGGTTTTAAGCAGGGAAGGAAGAAGAAAATATCTCCTTATAATAATGTTTAATACAAAAGAGCCTGTGGAGGAAACCCTGTACCATCAGGGACTGGATTTAGGGATGGGCCTGAGCTGGGGGCAAGCATGACCCCAGCACCGTGGGCTTCCCCGGCAGTGGGGTGCCAGCACTCGGCATTGCTGATTCCGGCGAGGCCGCGTGGGTGCTGAGGGACGTGGTCTCGTGCGCCTGACTCACACCGCGGGCTCCTTGTAGCCTGCCCTGGCACGCTGCCCACGATGGAGCTTGCCAGGGGGCTGGGGGGCTTCTTCCAGCCCTTCGGAGCTGGGCCAGCAACAGCCCATCTTGGGGGTCGGTGCCAGGAAAGCCGTTGCCCGCGCGCGGGCGGCAGCCGGTGCGGCTCGCTGGGGAGCTGCGTGCCAGGCAAACTTCTGCACGTACACTCGGGCGAAGCTTTACCAGCGAGGGGGACGGGTGCCAGCCTGCTGCCAGCCCTCCGAGGCCATGGGCGGGCGGGGACGAGGCAGCAGCCCTCTGCCCCTCGCTGCTCAGGGGCTGGCAGAGCCTCCTCATGGGGACGTGTAGCTTTATTTTGATTTTTTCCGCCCCCCCTCCCCACCCTTTGTGGGAACCTTCTCATTAAACCCTTGGCACAAACCCTTGCTTTCACTCTGCTTTTCTCCACTCGCTTCCCACACACTCTTCAGCAAGCTTTAAAATCCCCGTCCCCGCACGCACAGACATCCCGGCAGCACCGTAACCTCCCGCACCCACACAGCCGCTCTCCGCCGCCGCCCGCCGTCACTTCCACCGGGGCCAAGTGGGTGTAAAACGCTGCTGACTCATGGCAGAGCCAGGCCCAGCGCCTCACCGAGTGCCACACGTGAGCCTCCACCATCGGCCAGGCTCCTGCCGCGGGGCCGGCACCCACTTGGGTGCTCAGCAACACCCAGGGATGCTTTTTCCTGCCGTTAGACCACCATGGAGGGAGAAAGTTGGCCAAAACCAGAGCTTGCCCAAGGTCGGGGAGGTGGCTGTGCGGGGAGAGGAACCTTAGTTCACACTTGCCCTGCGGTCACCCCCATCGCTCCCGGCCTCCCTGGGGTGAAGATATGAGATTCCCCCAGCCCTGCCCACTCCAACTGTTCTCCCAGCATACGACCCTGCAAACCTCTGTCCCCCAAACCCCTGTGCCCCCAAACTCCTGGGCAACCTGAGCCCCAAGGCACTGGATACCTCAAATCCCTGGGTAACTGGGCCCCTGCCACCCCAAATTTTTGGGTACCCCAAACACCTCAGTAACTGGACCCTGCCATCCCAACCCTCTGGGCACCCCAAACCTGTGGGCAACTGGCCCTGGGCCATCCCAAAGCCCTGGGTACCCCAAGCTCAGCTCAGTGTGGCCTCCCTCCCCTGGCCACAGGCTAGGGAGATGCTCCTGTGTCTCCGGCTGTACCAGGGAAGCACCATGGAGACTGTGGGTGTCCCGCTGGGGCTGGCCCACTCCTGCCCACTCCCCAGTGCTTGTCTCGGGGAGCAGAGTAGCCCGGGAGCTGTGGAGAGCAGCTCCAGCTTCCAACACCAGCTGAAACCTCACTGGCAGCCAGGAGAAACCACAGCTCCTCTGCCAGCACCAAGCATCCTGCCCCAGCCCTTCCCCGCGGCGCCAGCCCAGGTGTGGGGAGCTCCCCCAGCCCCCAGCCATGGCTTCAGTGTGGCCAAAGCTTCACCAACTCAACCCAAATTTCTCTGGGAGGTGCCAGCACAGGGCTCTCTGGCAAAGGCAGGTTCCACTGCCAAATTTTAGTTTTCAGTTCCCAGCCGCTTTGGCTTTCACACTGTTCAGAAAAGAGTCATTATACTCCTTTCTTCTCTCTCTCTTTTATTTTGTCGATGGGGAGAAAATGGATATTTCTTATTCTCCCTTCCCACTGAATGGGGAGAACCTTTTTCGTTTTTTCCCTTGCTCAAGCCTTTTATACAAATTAATCTTTGGTCTGAGGCCAAGCCTGGGGAAATTTCATCTAAAATGATGAAATTTTCAGAGCCTAACGGGAGTAATTACAGGGGGTTAGAAAGCAAACTATTCCTCAACTTTAACAAGAGGAGGCTGTGACCCGGCACTTGTTACAGCTAATAAAAATGTTAATGAGCCGGCAGCAGCAATGGGGCTCTCCCATCACTCCTTCTTCCTTCTCTGCCGGTCCTGGTCCTCTGGTCGGGGAGGAAGCGGAGCCGGGAGATGTGGCGCCGTGTTTGCCTTCCTATGCAAACACCACACGGTGCAGAACCGGTCAGGCGGCCGAGCGGGATCAGCGGCCGCTGAGCTCACCCGTGTGCCGCTGTGGGTCCTGGGGGGACTGTTAGTGCACGGGGAGGGAGGCAGCAGAGATTTGCTCTGGGGGGGAGGATACTCATCCCTCAGAGGAGTTATTCTGGTGTATCAATGATGCCCATCGACAAACTCAACAGGCTGTGTGTGAGCAAAGCACTTGAAACTCAGGGCTACGGCTCCCTGGGTCAGCTGGAAACCCACCCACAGCAAAAAGCTGAGACCACAGCAGACCCGCTTGGCTTCGGTTGCCACGGGCCAGTCTCCATTTCGGTGATGAGCTGTTCTTCTCGCTGGGAGCCTGAATAATTGGCCCAGCGGCGACTCAACACCCTGGCGTATATTTTAATTACCAAGCGAGCATCCAACATGTGCCACTCCCGTGGTACAGCTGCTCAGCACTGCATCTGCTCGGAGCTCAGAGGGAGGTTTCCACCGTGGCCGGCGGTGTTTGCCATGGGCACAGCCCGGCCTGTTTGCTCTCGCTGCCAGGCCAGCCCTGCTGCCGGACGTGAGGTTTCCCCGCCGTGCCACGCCAGTGTAAAGAGATGGCACAGGGTGCAGGCCGTGGTGACAGTTTGGTGCCCAAGGTGTGGTGGCTCTTCAAGAAGCTGTGTTGGGGATTTTGGGGTTTTCAAGGTGTAGACTGAAGACATCAGGGCTCTGGATGATGAGCCAGGAGGCTCTGACACGGAGTGTGCTGGCTGCTGGGATACTGCCCATCCAGCCCCAGAGCTGTCCTTTCTGTCAGAGGAATTCATTACTGGTCCTCTCCCAGGCAGCAAACATTATTAAAAAACAAAATAAACACAACCAGAAACAGGAATTATAATGAATGTGCAATGCTGGAGACCATGGCATGGCTGGAGAGACACAAGCTGGAGTGGCTGCAGTGCTGTTCCCTGCAGCCCCAGGTCACTGTTGCTGACCCTAAGGCACTCTCCAGCCCCCAGTGGGCCCCCCACCCCAGACTGTACCCCATACTTACACTCCAAAGCTCCTTTGGCCCCAGGCTGTGAAGGAGGATGAGCAGTTGTGCATGGGGGCTCCTAAACCCCTGACAACCTCCCTGGCTTCATCCTGAGCAGCCCTTGGCTGCCAGTCCTGATCTTGGGGAGGGGGTTTCATGTGCTGTCTGGGGTATGTCACATCTCCCTTCCCCTCCTGCCACACTGTCCCCACCCGTCGCTGCTGCATGGTCTCATTTGAGGTGTTTATATACCTTGGCTTCCTGGCTACCCGATGCTTCTTGTCTCTTTGGGAGCAATTTTGGCTAAAAATACTTCTGGCTAAGCTCTCCGCTCTCCCGGAGATGGCTGCCTTCCCTGGTGGCACTGGGGGGCTCAGGTGGGATTGAAACATAAAGTTCCCCCCAGCGCTTGCTGGCATCTCTGCCTCCATGGAGCTGCGCCAGGATGGTGGTGCAGGGAGCCGGGATGGTGTTTGGTACCATGGGGATGGCCAGTTTGGCTGCTGCTGGTGTAGCAAGGAGGGGTCCTGACTTGCTGGCATTGCCAGGGCATCTGTAAAGCACCAAGGAAAGCAGGGAAAGGCGGCAGGTGGACGCTGAAGGTTGTGGTTCGGACTTTGCCCGTGGCACCGCCTGGAGCAGCTGCTCAGCAGGCGAGACGGGTGCCGAGGGCACACCACAGGGCTGGGTTCCTCCCCACTGGCCCCAAGCCAGGAGATGCAGGGAGACCCTATAGATTCAACAATGCCCCAGGAACTTCTGCAGTGGGTTTTGGCCAGGGCTGTACAGGTCCTGCGCCCCCAAAACCCCACAGACGAGGTCGGCAGCTCAGGGCAGCCTCCTCAAGTCCATGCTTGTCCTTTCTGGCAGCACAGAGCCAAAAGCTGGGCTGTGGTGGGGTCATTCTCTGCAACCAGACCTTTTCCCCTCCTTCTTCCTGCACCCCGATCACAGGCTCACAGCAGACACCATCTCCTCTCCTTTGTGATGCCATTAAACAAAGGGATAGATTGCTGGAGCACTCGGCCTGGACATGTGGGCACCCATCACCGCTCAGCCCTGCACCCAGCACTGGGGACTGCTGTAAAATCCCGGCTGACACCAGCATCCACCCAGGGCTGGGGGGAGCGATGAGGCAGCTGCCCAGCAGCCATCGCCTGAGGAAGACTTTCATCTTCTCAGCCCTCGGTTTGGAATCAGGTTTCGATCGATGAAGAAGTGCTCGCTCCAGCCCCGTGGCCCTGACTCAGCAGGTTCCAGCTGGCTGGTGGGGCTGGGCACCGTGGTTGCATCCCGGCGCCGGCAGCTCCTGGAGTCTGACCAGGAGGGCTGGCACTGGCTGGGTCCCCTTCCAAGGGGTTTGGGAGCGACATGTGCACCCAGCTGTCCCCGGGGAGCTGGGAACGGTGGCAGTGGAGCATGGAGAGCCCCGGCAGGGTGTCTGTGGTGGTCTCGCTCTCCCAGGACAAGCCATGCTGGGCTCAGGACAGCCTGGGAGTGGTTTGCAGCAGCATCAGGGCCCTGCTCTTCCCTTTCACCCCCACCCACAGCCTGTTGAATCTCCACCCTCCCTCCTGCTGCTTTCAGAGCCCTTCAGGGCTGGCCTTGGGTCATCTTTATTTCATGAGTGCTGGAGGTTGATGGCTGAAGGCTGGGAGAGGTAGTGCTGGAAGAAGACGCTGCCCTTGGGCAGCCTGGCCGGGGCAGAGCCACGCTGCTCCTCAACCACTGCCCTTCCTGCCTATCCCAAAGTGCTCCTGCGATGCCAACGTGGGCCTGAGAGCTCATGCTGCAGCCAAAACAATAGTTCTCCGCGTCCTGATGTTTGTATAATTTGCGGTATGCAGCCTGTAATGAGTGGTGACCTCTATTAAGCATGCTATTAGTCTCATCAGGAGTTCCTGAAGTACATCGCTGGGGTTTTTTTGGTGGGTAGAAAGGCTGTCAGGTTCTGCCGAGAAACTGTACCATTAGGAATAAATCATTCCTGCAATGGCAGTCGCTGATGGGTTGGAGCCGGTGGGGATGGCAGTGATGTGCAATTTCTCTTCCCGTGGCTGCTCTCAGCCGTGGCACGGCTGCAAGGGCAGGAGCGAGGTCGTGTGGGACCGGCCACTCTGCTGGAAAAATCTGATAGAGATATAAAATGAAGCATCTGCCTGAAAATCAGAGAGATACATAACAGGGCCAGAGAAATCGCTGCGACTCGCGGCAGCTCCCCAGCTCTCTCCCACATCTGGGCATCCCTCTGAATCCACTTCAGACATGCTTTGGGGTGAGCCCCCCCCCCAAGGTTCATGAGATGTTTTGACAGCACCGATGAACTCTTGATTTGCTCTGGTATCAAAGAAACCTCCTTTCAAGGCAGCAGCATGGTGGGCAGTAGACTGGAGAAGAGAGAGCTCTGGAGAAGATCACGTCTGGAAAGACCAGAGTCCTGGGGGAGGGACGGGCTTGGTATTTTAATCCCTGTGTGGGATCAGGGACTGCCACAGGGGTGTCTAGCAGAGCCCTGTTCTCTCAGGAGACAGTCACCGGGGAGCAGGGACCAGCCTGTCCTCAAAGCAGGACCTGAGAGGGAGACAAGAGAGCCTGGCTGCCCACGCACATCCCCGGGCAGCACAGAGGGGGGGGCTCAGTGCTGCTACTGCCCTTCTCTGTGGCCTTGGAGGGATAATTTGTGCCTGGGTTCCCTTTCACAGAATCGCAGAATCATCTGGGTTGGAAAAGCCCTTGAAGATCCTCCAGTCCAACCATGAACCTCACACTGACCGTTTTCAACTCCACCAAAGAAATTCTTCGAAAGAAATTCCAAAGAAATCCTTCCTCAGAGCCAGCCTGACCCTGCCCTGGGCATCTTGAGGCCATTCCCTCTTGTCCTGGCACTTGTTCCTTGGTTCAAGAGACTCATCCCCCCTCTCTGCACCCTCCTGTCAGGGAGCTGTAGAGGGCCATGAGGTCTCCCCTCAGCCTCCTCTTCTCCAGACTAAACCCCCCCAGTTCCTTCAGCCGCTCCTTTCCCAAGGCATGGGGAGCACGGCACTTTTCCTCTCTGTAGCCCCATGCAAAGCCAATATATAGCCCTCACCATGCCCAAGTCTGCATTTTCAATCCATACACACCCAGTGCACACTGCTCACAAGGGCTTGTGCACCAAACATCCCCATGGGCGTTGCCAAAACCTCCTGCCCTGGAGAATATCCTGGAACCACCCTTCAGTTTGGGCTGGGCAGGGGAACAGGGTATGTGCCACCGAAAAGCTGCAAAAAAGACTCGGGGAAAGCCATGAAGCTGGGACGTGGTGGGGAGAGCATGTGGGAAACTCATGCCAAGCCAGAGCCAGAGGAGCGTGGAAAGGTGACGGTGCAGGCAGGGGTGATGA
Source organism: Athene cunicularia (assembly GCF_003259725.1). Classification (NCBI taxonomy): domain Eukaryota; kingdom Metazoa; phylum Chordata; class Aves; order Strigiformes; family Strigidae; genus Athene; species Athene cunicularia. The sequence continues at coordinate 205,037 of NW_020799102.1, forward strand.
TGCGTGGCCGAGTGTTGCCACATCCGCTTGTAAACCAAACATCTCTGTTTTGCCACAGGTGTCGGAGCAAAGTCCAGGCAAGGCAGTGTCCCTGCAGGAAAATCCTCCAGCACCTGCCTGTGACGGATCCAGAAATCCAGGGCACCTAGGGCAGGGAGAAGCTGGAAGCAGGGGGGCTGAAGGGAAGGGACCCCTGTCCCAGCTACGGGAAGAACAAACGTGGGAAAAATCAGCTTGACATCCCGCCCTGGCAATAAACAGCTGTTTACGGTGGAGCGTACTCACTAATGCAAGAGCTCAGGAGAAAGGTCTCTAATAGCCGGTGAGCAACATGGGTTTATTAAGAACAGGTTGTGCCAAACCCCTCTAATAGCCTCCTTAAATGTAATCAGCGATGACGGAGATACGGGAGTGCAGGGCACAGTGGCTCCGCACCCTCCAGCCAGGCGGTTGCTCCAGGGCCGTGGTGCTCGCATTAAGAAACTGGCCCCTTCCCAAGCCGCTGAAGATGCCACCACATGCGTTAGCCAGCCCAGGAGGGGCTGCAGGGAGGCAAAAGGTGCCTAGGGCCCGTGAGAGTTCCAGCAGCCCTGGGGGGATTTGGTAGCACCAAGATTTGCCCTCTACAGCTCCCTGACAGGAGGGTGCAGAGAGCGGGGATGAGTCTCTTGAACCAAGGAACAAGCGCCAGGACAAGAGGGAATGGCCTCAAGCTGCCCAGGGCAGGGTCAGGCTGGCTCTGAGGAAGGATTTCTTTGCAGAAGGGGCTGTTGGGCGTTGGAATGGGCTGCCCAGGGCAGGGGGGGAGTCCTCATCCCTGGAGGGGTTGAAGAGTCGGGCTGACCCAGTGCTGAGGGATCTGGGGGAGTTGGGAATGGTCAGGGTGAGGTTCATGGTTGGACTGGAGGAGCTTCAAGGGCTTTTCCAACCCAGATGATTCTGGGATTCTGTGAAAGGGGGCAGCCTAAGGCCTTGAAGGGGACAGAGGGGTGGCCATGCTGGAGGAGTGGAGCTGGTGGTCTTGTCCTTCTGTGGGGTGGGTGAAAGCACTGGCAGAGCCTACCGTCCTTGTGCCAGGCTGGGGATCACTCTCTGCCAGCGGAGCAGAGAGGAAGAGGGGACCATGGCTTCGCCCTGCAGCTGAGCAGTCAGGGAGAGGAGATAACTGGTAATGAGGGGATTAGCAGTTATTAAGTGGTAATGACCACGCTCAGAGCGGATCATGGGGATGCGGATACATCAGGGTGTGTTTAATAACCTCTTGGCCCCTGCTGTGCTGCTGGCTGGGCCCTGGGGCTGTGGGGCCAGTGTCCAGACAAGTGCTGAAGCAAGGAGCTGGTGGGCCCAGCTCAGCCCAGGGTGCTGGGGGAGCCCTCACCCTGCTTGGCAGCCTCACTCTTCCCCCGTGTCACCCCAAGCAGCCGTCCGTCGATCCTGCAGACCCGGCCTGGGAAGGCCACGCTCTGTGCTGCCTGCAACTGACTCCAAATAGGCTTGTGCCACCGTGTGCCTCATCCCTCCAAGGTCTCCTGCTTCCTGCCAGTGCTCCCCATCCTCGGCCATCACCCCAGCCTAGCAGGGGGACGGCGGCTTCACCCCATCCTCTCTGCATGGGCGACAGTGTCAGAGAGCAAGACAGCAGTCCCTAACCCATCTGATTTCACCCCGACACCATCATTAGAGCCTCTGGCACCTGATTTTATGGAGGGGGAGGATTTGTGTCCCGCAGCCGGGGAGGGGGACATTGGAGAAGGCTCCCTAAAACAGGCTGGTTCAGCTCCGCATTGACTCCCCGGTGCTCAATCCTCACCCGAACACCCCAACTGTCCCGGGAACACAATCTGTTGGGCAGGGAGAGCTTGCAGCAGCCACATCATCCGAGCCACTTGCTGGCAGATGTTGGGGCTGTTAACACCTCGCACACTTTCAGCAGCCTGTGGGTTCCAGCATCACACGCCACTGCCTGACACCAGTCCCCTCCTGTCCCCGTGGTCCCCCCGAGGCTGGCAGCAGATGTCCGGCACCAGGCCCCTCCGGTTCCCTCGCCCCATGGCACAGAAAGCACCAGATGGGCCACCAGCGAGCGGCCTCGATGCTCCAGTGCAGCGCAGGAAAGCAATTCCCGACGCAGTGGGGAGCAGCGGACAGATGAATCCGCTGACGGCACCTCCTGCCCCGGCATGGCTGACCGAGCCCGCTATCCCCGTGTGGATGGCGTGGGACCTGTTTCACGGCGCAGCAGGCTGCCTGAATTCCCAAAGAGGCTTTAAAAGGCAGCACCCGCCTGCCAGCGCTGCCGAGCACCTGCTGCCTTTGCCTGGATGCGCAAGCCCTGAGCATATTTTGAGAACGGGCCATTTAGTTGCCTAAATGTGGATTTGCAGTGCTTGAGCAGCACCTGACGCTCTCCCTGCATCCTCTCAGAGCCAGACAGTTTGTTACTCCTGTGGTAATGAGCCCCTCTCCTCCTCAATCCCAACCTTGCAAGTTTCCCTGAACTGCTCCATGAGGATTACAGTAAAATTATAGGAAAAAAATATTAACAAGCCTATAGGGGGTCTTCAGAGAACACAGCAGTCTCCTTGACACAGTGGTTCAAACATCCAGGCTACCCACCCCACCTTCTATCAAGCCCTGCAGAACACCAAACCAGGGTGGACCCCATCAGCTGCAGGTATCATGCCAGGTTCATCTCTATTTCCTTGCAGGCTAAAAGTGCCTTGAGATCACTTTTTGCATTAGCACAAACTCTCACCACCAAATGATCATCCCACACCTTCTTCCACCACATGTACTGGGAGATAAAGCCATTTCTTTGCTGCTTGTGACAGCTTCTCCACAGCCAAGAGTATGAGATGTGTGAGCAATGTGCAAGGAGAAACTAGCCTCTAACCCTTGCAGAGGACCTTCCAGATGATGGACACTGCTTCACAAGGCTGAATTCAAAGGGGTATCTGCAACAAGTGTCTTGGCAAGGTATGTCTAATTCTCAAAGGGAGGGGGGTCACCAGGAACAGGCCATCACCAAGAGATGAACAATATTCCCTTCAGAGGCAAACACCCCGGTACCTCACTCACTGCCTCTCACTCAGAAATATCAACAATATTTCCACAGAGAATTACGACCA
>NW_020799102.1:208214-260964 GCF_003259725.1 Athene cunicularia
GGGGGGGGGGGGGGGGGTGGGGGTGTCCTGTGATCCCCCAGGGATGCAGCGGTGTGTGGCCATGGGGGTGGCAGCAGAAGGGTCTGCAACCGCTGCAATCAGGGGCTGTATCACAAAGCAGAGGAGGGCGTGGGGAGTGAGGGATTTTTCCTCATTTCCATGCTCTCGACTCCATGCAAGGAAGGCACTGCAGGCTTGGATGTGCACTGGGCTTAATTGGGCTCTGTTGTGTCTTGCCCTCATTAGTGGCAGCTCATCTTCGACAGAGAGGGGGAGTTCTCCCTCCCTGGGCAGGGCTGGCCTTAGGGCTGGTCCCTCCACCCGCTCAGAAGAAATCCCTCCTGGAACACACTGGGATGGCAGTGGGTAAGGGATGGGATGGGATGGGATGGGATGGGATGGGATGGGACGGGATGGGACGGGATGGGATGGGATGTCTAAAGTGCCCTTCTGAGGAGCATCCAAGCAGGGTGTCTCCATCCACTATTGATGTTTTGGGGTTCCAAGTGTGGGTGAACACCTGCTCCCTCATGGCCAGCAGAAATGCACTCCATGGCAGGTTATTCCTGCTGGGTGGCACAGAGGGGGGCACCGGGGCCAAGATCAGCCATCCTGGGCTGTGGGAGGGCTCACCAGCCTGGGGGGCTGCAGGCAAGGTCCACACAGAGGGGTCAGGTGGCTCAGTCCATGGTCCCAGACAGACAGCTCCAGAGCCAGGAGCTGGCAAAGGGCTGCATGCGGGGAGCACCAGAAAAAGCTCCTCTTCCCCTTCCATTCCTCCATCCTCATCCTCTCAGCATGTACCGGGCTGGCATGGTGGGTCTTCCACCCCTCTGGTGCTGCCATGGGCCCTGTCCTGCCCCGGGGAACTTCTCCCAGTGTGACTCAACCATTGCTGCTTCCCCCGACGGAGTCCCGCTCCACAGCTGAGTGTCACCCACTGACGCAAATCCTCCCACCCCGCAACGCCGGGTGCCGGATTTAGAAGGGTTTTATCGGAGGTGTCAGGGAGGAATCAGACACCCCCGGCCGCCGGCGTAGAGGCTGCTGCTGGGCTCCCTGCCACCGGCCTTGGAGGGGACGGGGGTGAGAGCCCTTGTGCGTGGGGTGCCGTGGGGAGGACACCTCCAGTTGTGGGGCAGCGGGGAGGGGGGAGCGAGGGGGCCCCTCAGCCCTGTGACGGGGTGTCCCATCCTCCAACCTCCTCCAACATAACTCCAAACTCCGCATGCAGCCCTCCCCCAGCAGCACGACACCAAATTTCAATTCCCGTGTGCGCAGGGAGGACCATGATGGTGGGGCTGGACATGAGTGGGGATGCAGGTGCCCATCTTGGGGCTGCTCCCATGTTTCTCTGCCTGTTGATGTCCCGGGTGATGTTTCACGTCTCACCACTATCCCGTCACACAGGAGCCAGCCATGGGGGAGCCCCATGGCAGTGGGGCAAGGCAGGAGCCTGAGCAGCTTCTGGAGGGCTTGGGTAAAGCCCCGGACTGAATCCAGCCCTTCTTCCCATGGGATGTGGGGTCCTGAAGGGTGAGAGCGGGACTGGGGACAGAGCTCAGCTCCTGCCAACCCCAGCCTGGACCCCTTCCAGCATCCCTGGGGATAGGCGTGAGGGGCTGAGGTGAACCAGGAGCACTGGGAAGCATTGGAAGCATTGGGATCATAGAGGGAGCACAAGGAACCCCAGGAGGAACCCCAGGAAGCACTGGGAGCAACAGGAGTACTGGGATGCACTGGGAGCATCCGGATCCCTGGGAGCACAGGGATGCTCCAGGAGCACTGGGATGCACTAGGATCCATCGGAGCATGAGGAACCCCAGGAAGCACTGGGAGCCACAGGAATACTGGGATGCACTAGGACTCCTGGGAGCACAGGGATGCTCCAGGAGCACTGGGATGCACCGGGATGCTTCGGGATGTGATGTGAGCATGAGGAACCCCAGGATGCACTGGGAGCAACAGCAGTACTGGGATGCACTGGGAGCATCGGGATCCCTGGGAACACAGGGATGACCCAGGGGCACCAGCATCCCTGGGAACAGAGGGAGCACCGGGATGCACCCGGAGCACCGGGCGGTCTGAAAGCTCCTCCTCGTGGCTCCCGTGGAGAACTACCGGGCATCGGCAGCGGCCGCCGGGAGAGCCTCGGGGCATGGGGACGTGGGGCCATAGCACGGTCCCCGCCCTACCCCCTCGGCAAACGAGGGGTGACAGGGACCTCGGGACGGGACGGGCTGGGGCTATCCCTGCAGCCACCCGCGATGGGACTGCGGCCGCAGCCCTGCTGGCTTCCCACGGGGACCCCACCAGTGTGGGCCACTGGCCACACAGAGCCACTAGCCACCCTGAAAGGACCCGGTATAGCCCCGGGGTGAGGTTTCTGCCGGCTTCCAGGAAGGCATTAAGTTAATGCATGAAATATGATTTCAGGCCGCGGTCCCTGACTGGGTACGAGAGCGAGGAGCAAGGCAGGAGCACTGCAAGTGGAAAATCACTTCTGCTGCGAGCAGCAATTTCTTTTTTTTTCCCCTTGCTGGCATAGGTAGTTAAAATAAGAGGGGGAGAGGAGGAATGGGAACAACCAGGACCCTCAGGGCAGCATGCAGTTGTGTTTCCAGAGCTCTGTGCCCTTTTCCCTGCACCATGAGGATGCCCAAACGGGCTGTGCCAAATGCGTTGTGTCCCCATCCCAGGGAAACTGCCCTGACGTGCATATTCCCAGCACCAGCCACAGGAATTCCTCTCTGCTTGTCCCACCCCCCGGGAGGGAGCAGGGCCTGGCAGTGTCCCAAGCCCCTCTGGCTGCAAGAGGAGAGAAATAGAATGGGGTTGGGGTGGTTTTGGGACCCCGTGGTGGGGTTACACCTCTGCTCATCACCCTTCCCAGCTGATAGAGGCGGGATGCTGACGGGATCGCACCCAGGTCTGCCGCCAGATTCGCACGGGGGGGGGTGGCCGGTCCCTGCATGGGCAGAGCCATCCCCCCAGCCCCAACGCTCTACCCTCCAGTTATAGATACACAAGGAAAAATCGATACCTGGCTGCAAAAAAAAGGGCAGCTGCGAGTCGCTTTTTTTAGCAAGCTGTCCCATTTGCATCCTTCCTCAGCCCTGACCCAGGGAGACCGACCTCTGGCTAAATTAGCTGCGTCGTCCCGAGGGAAACAGGCTTTAAAAAGCAGCAGCCAAAGACGAGGACGTGAGGCTGGCCATGCTGGAATATTCCATCGCAGCCACCCCTTTCCTTGCTCCTTGCTGCCCCAAGCTCAGGCTTCTCACAGAGAGCTCAGGCTGGTCCCTGATTGTCTTGTCCCCCTCCCAGAGCAGGGGGATGGGGTCATTGTCAGCAGTCCTGGCCCCTCTTTTCTCTGGGATCATTTCACAGAGAGAAGAAGGGATATGGGCAGGAGCAGAGCCTGGGGAGCTGTTTCCCAGGGCTGCTGTGGGGTGGCAGTCCCAGGCTGCAGCCCCTCTGCTGTAGGCACAGGGAGGGCTGCCAAGCAGAGAGCACTGTGGGGAGCAGGAGCAGCCCCCCAGGAAGCAGGGACAAAAATGGGGGACCCTACAGGTACAACCCTGGGATGGAGAGGGGCTGACCATTTCTCCCCCACCCCAGAAATCCTGCTCATGCCCCCTGGATTACAAAGGCGCCGAGGCAGGGGAGCATAGCATGCCGACATATCTAGGTCACCGATGTGAGCAGTGAAATGAGCTCCCTCATTAGCTGCCTCTGTCTCCGCATTGCACCTACGCAGGGCCAGGGCGTGTAAATTGGCCTCTGCCATGACAAGGAGGAGATTTGGAAACCCTGAGTGGGGGAGAAAGACATCTGGACCCATTATCCCAGTGAGATTGGGGCAAGCTGAAAGGTGGGGAAGCTAATAGGGTGTCAGGGTGAGGGGGGAGAAGGCATGCATGGTCAGGGATGAACAGACAGACAGGGGACAAAGGGGAGGTTTGCGTGTGTGTGGGCTGAGCACAGGGTCCAGCATCCTCAAATTGACCTCAGTTTAGGACTTTCCTGCCTTTGGTGAAAAGATTTTCTTGCCTATGCTGGAGATAGGGCTGAGCCCCAGCTGCCTTCACCAGTTAGCCCAGGTGCTGTGCATGAGCCTCCCACCTGAAGCAGATGAGAGATAAAATACACCCTGATAAAAGAGCAATCAAGGTCACCAGGATCTCTTTAGAAGGAGAGCAAGCTGGTTTGTAGCTCTTTTGCTGTGTCTGTGGGGATGGCTGCAACATAGGGCTGCACAGCAGAAGGTGAGTTACTTGCTGAAGCCTGGCTGGACCATGTGTCCCTGCAGAGGGACCAGGGTTTTTTTCCACCTTTCTCCTAAATCCCCTTTTCCCTTTCAGCACTGCCTGGCTGTGACTTGCTCTGCCTGGGAGTACCAGCCCCAGGCGTGAGCATGGCCCCATGCCCTTTCTGGGTGATCTGCTCGTGACCTGGCTGTTGGGTGCTAAACCCAACTGTGTGGCCATAAAACCTTTTTTTGCTTTCATTTATGCTGCTTTTTGTGGCAGAACACCAAATTGTGACCCTAAAATCTTTTTTTTTTCCTTTATTTGATGCTGCTTTTTGTGCTTGAACCTCAAACTGTGATACTAAAACCTTTTCTTGCCTTCATTTGATCCTGCTTTTTGTGGCTGAACCCCAAACTTTGGCCCTGGGCTGACTTGAGCCCTGCTGTAATGTCACTGTAATGCACAAGATGTGTTTCTGCTATCAGAAGGGGATGTGACCCTTAGTTCTGGGAGAGTGCTTGTGGCTGAGGATACCCTGAAGTGCCCCAGTCAGCTTCTGGCTAGGAGAAGCAGCTGGCTGGCAGAGCAAGCGACGTTCCCTGTGGGCTGGGAGAGCACGGCAGGGAGGACGCAAGGAGCTGCGTTAGGGATATTGGCTGATACGATCTGGAGTGCAACCAGCAGTGAGAGTGCTCCTGAGGATGAGTCAGTGTAACTGATAACCAGGCTGGTGACCAGGCAAAAAAACATTTCAAGGAGAGAGTCTGTTAAAGCTCTGCTTTGCACACAGGGCTGCATCGGTGGTGTGATGCCCAGGAGCTGCCTGCCCCAGCCCCACCCCCCTCAGCTGCATGCCCACTCTGGGATGCAGACCTTGGGGCGGTCACCCTGAAGTGTGTCAGCACCCAAGCATCGTGACGTGGCTGTCGCAGCAGCAGTGAGAGCAGGAGCCCTCCCTCCCAGATCCACTCCATGTCACCTCCCACCTGCGCTGGTCCTTGCGAATGGCTGTAGTACCAGTGTCCTTGGGTGATGGGTCAGCAACAGCAGGCAGCAACTGTGTGGTGCTGGGTGTGTAATTGGTGTCACCATGAGCAGCTGAAGCCAGTGCTTTTAGTATGAGTAATTACATCAGCCTACTTTTGAAAATCGGGCTCTTCATGTCTTGCCAAGCTCATTTGCAGGACAGCCCTGTCACAGTTGGAGTTGCTGGGCCAATATCCAGGCAGCTGGCAGCCAGGATGCCAATGTGTCCCTGCCAGAGGTGGACAGAGCACAACTGCCTGCCCCTCTGCCCCAAAAAAGGGGGTTCAGTTCCCTGCGCAGAAGGGGAAGGTGTCCCCCCATGAGCACCCAGGCAGACTGAGGCAGAAGGGGGAGAGGACACTGAAGTCCTTGGGGATGCACAGGTGATTGTAGGGTGCTTGGGCAGAGGAAAGCAAAAAAGCTTGGGGCAGCATCTTCTTTTTAGCTTCTGCATTTACTTTTTGTTCATGTCCTTGATATCTCAGTGGTTGTAGGGTGAGGAGAGAGGATCCAGAAAAACATTCTTGAGTCTTTCTGTGCTTGAGTTATCTCAAGATGTATCTGAATGCCCAGTCACCTATGTGCAAGCTCTCCCGGGTCTTATGAAATATTAACTTATTTTTAAGGCAGATTTCTGCCAGGGAGAGGTGCTGTGTTAGTATCCCAGAATGAGGGTGCTTTTGACTCCCTATGTGGAGATCAAGCCCAGCTGCAGCCTTTGGGGACAGTGTCCCACAGGCTAATAGGCTGCTTTCGTCATGCTGAGCTTTGTGTCCTCCTTTGGAAGCAGCCGGTGCCTGGGTGGTGTAAATCAGCCTGGCCTCGCTGCAGTCAGCATGTCTCACACAAATCACATAGATTAGGTGGCGATGGGGTGAGGTTGTACAAAGGGGGCTCATTCCTCTGGCTCCAGCACCAGAGGAGAGCTGCAGTCTCCTGGCCTGGGTGCAAATGCTCCTCTCCAAGCTCTATCACCCAACACTCAAACATTCCTGCTCGCTGCTGCAAGCCTGAACTTGAATTCGAGCAGGCACAAAAGGGGCTGGCAAGGAAGTGGGGCTCTGTGTGCTCCTGGCAAACCCCCTGTTACCCTGATATATGATGACAAGATGTGCTGATGACTTCTCCTCCCCAACAGAACCACCAGGAGGGGATGAGATGGAGAGCAGCCAGCCTGGGGACAAGCCCGTGGCATGTGAGTGGTGCCGATACATTCTATCTTCTGGGCTTGTCTAAGCATCTGTTTGTTTGTGTGGGTTTATCTCAACAGCAGCCGTGGCAGTTTGGCATGCAATATGGTAGCTGCTGCTATGTGCAGCTTCTTTGAACGTAGCTCCAAGATGTAGCTGCCTACACAGCCAGCTGAACGGTCTGGGTGAGTGGCTCTGAGCTGGCACTCACACCTAGCCTCATCTTCTCCCCACTACTGGCCCTGGTAATCCGTGAGGGCCCGAAGCGTGGCAGGGGTGCGGAGGTGCTCTGTGGCTGGAGCCGTGTGGTGCCAAGGCGCCCAGAGCAAATTCTTCCTCTTCTGCTTGGCAGCGGGAGCGGAGCAGTCCTGTGAAGCGGCTGATCTTGTCCCCGCTGCTCGGGATTCCCCCCAGGGCGGCATGTGTGTGCAGGGACGTGGGCTTGCTGGGAAAGAGGGCCTGGTGAGGGTCTCATGTGGGCATCTGCTTACCAAGCTGTAGAGATCTGCAGCTCCTCGTGGACCTTCTGGGGTGATTTCAAGCCTGAGAGGTGCCTGTGACAGTCGATTGGATGGCAAAATCACGATTGCTGCCCCCAGAGCCCTCCTTTGCTTCACAAATCCCTCTGGTTTGTGCCTTGTGGGTGTGGGAACTGCTGGGGACGTGGTGATGGGAGACAAACCAATCCAGACAGAGGGGAGCAGAGGCTCCCCAAACCCCCCAGCTCTGCCTATTAGACCTCGCACCCCTCAAATCCCAGCACAGAGCTGCTCTGTTCGGCATTACACAGTGGTGCGTGTCTCAGTTTGTGAGCTCTGCTGCCTTTACTGCCAAGGTTTTTTTTTTTCCTCCTCTTTTCAGCTCTTTCCTTCAGAGACTTGTTTATGGCCGTCAGGATTTGACAGACTCTTGGCACCCCTCCCACCCCCAGCAAATGTTATGGTAGCAGAACCCCCCGCCCTCTTCCCCTCTTCCCCCTGCCCTGCCACTGTGGTTTGAGACCTGTTGGGAGGGCTGTCTTTGCAGGGAAATCAAGTTGGAGACTTTTAGAGCCAGAAAAGACCTGGCACAGGGATGACAGCAGCAGAAGCCAAAAGGCTCAGATGGTTTTAAATGTCAGGGAGAGGTGTAAATGTATCTCAGAGACAGCATGGCCAGGAGCTATGGTATTTTACAGGCAGCCTGATCTCCAGAGCCAGCATCCCCATGGCTTTCCCCTCTCCTGGAGCTGTGATTTTTGCCTGGTCGCTGTTGTGTGGTAGTGCTGTGACTTGCCTGTGCTGCACTCAGCCTGGGAGCGTGGGGATGGTGCAGGTGTCTGTGGCCTCTGGTGAAGAGGAGTTGGTTGAAGGGCTGGTGGAGGGGGGAGAGCTCTTGATGAGCAGAAGTGCAAGTGCATCTTGTCTCCTGCTGCTTGTGTGACCTTTCTTGTTCTGAGATGAGCTACCCTGACACTCAGAAGCAGAGGGAAAGGGGGTAATGGTCATCCTTGCTTCTGCTGCTGCATATTTGCCTGCTCTCCTCTGCCACCCCCCCCCCAAAAAAAAAAAAAAAAAGAGTTTTAAGCCTCCAAGAGTCAGCAAGTTCTCTGTGCCAGCCATCTGTCCCATTTCCCTTAGCAACCATTCGTCCTTTTCTCCTTCATTAAGTATTTGAAGCAAATCCTGACAGTCAGACCCTCTCTCATTTCCCTTTTTGCCTTCATTTGGCTCTCTGGATCATCTCTCTTGGTTGTCACTGTTGCACAGACTCCTTACCTCGGAGCACGATGCCCTCCCACGCAGGGGACATGTCTGTGTTTGTTTTGACAGGGTCTGTGTTTGCTCACGTTCTGGGCGGGCTCTAGTTTCTGCGCCTGCCTGCTTGGCTATTTCTTTCCAGCCCCATCTTTTCCAGCTCCTTCTCCTTTACCCTCATCCTGATCCATATGCTGCCCCCTCAGCCTGTGTCATGTTCTTAGGCCTGTGCAGGGAGCAGGGATTGGCACTATGTCTGCAGCACATCTGGGGTCCGACCTGCCAGGCTGCCTGCTGCAGGGAAAAGATTAAACAGTAATTCTTGGGGAAGAGACTGGAGATTTGGAACTGGAGCTGTGACATGTGTTAATTTGATAGCTGATGTTTTGGCTGATGATGTGGGTACTGAACTTGTGACTTCCAGAACAAAATAGCTTAAATTACAGAAGCTGGAGGGGAATGGGCACAGCTGGGGGTCAGGGTGGTCCCAGCACCCCATTTCACAACACTTGCACACCCATCATCTCTGCTCCTGGCCAACACAGGTGAGCAATTGCATTTCCAGCATTGCCTGGTCAGACTCTTCCTCCCTTGTGCTGCCTTGGCTCCCTGGCACGAGCCTGCAGGGGAATCCAGCACCTCTGCTTAACAGCCTTGCTGCTTAGTTTATCTTTCTGCTGTAGTTTGACTCAAAGGTGCACAAGGAAGGATCAGCCTGGGTTTTGCTGCTCTTCTCCCATCAGAAATGGGTTCTGGGTGGTGAGGGCAGCTCCCAGAGGTCATCTGGATGCAACACCTCAGCTGGGCTGGTTTGTGGTTCTGCAGCAAGGATTAAGGGTGTTGGGGCACCATAAAACCAAAACCATCTGTCACTGTGGCTCAGCAGGGCTCTGCCAGAGAGGTCCTGGAGGAGACCCACGGAGGGAGGGGGCTACCCTCAGCAAAACCAAGACCAGTCTGGTGACTGAAGGCACAGTGGTGACATCTGAGGTTCTGCTGTAAGTACTGAACAACCTGCATTTGAGGGTGGGAGGATGAGATGCTCTGCTGTGGTTCTTGGGCTTGTACAAAAGGGAGCTGCTGTCTGCAAGGGAAAACTGGGAACTTCTCTGCAGGATAATTATTCTAGGATATTGGTCTTGATAGCAACCTCTGCTTCACTCCTAGGCCTCTCTCCTATCTGCCTGATGGGCAGTGATCTCAACACCTCTATGCACTGTTCTGTGGAGGAGCTGTGTTCCAATACTGTGAGGAGGATTAGGATCTCGATGGGAAACACAGTCTCCAGGCAAGAGCAGAGACTCCCCCTCTGGCAGTTCAGAGCTGGACTAAAGCCAAGTGGGTTAGAAAGGTCTCTGAGGTCCTAGAGAACGGAGGAATGGCTCTGCAGCCTGGTGTGAGGAGTGGGAAAGGAGCCAGGAGCAGAGCCAGAGAGGAATTGTTAATATGAAACCTTCTGGTTCAGTACAACTGCCTCAGCCCTGTTAAGAACCTCGTCCAGAAGTGAGTGCAGGTCCCTGAACAAGAAGAGAAGGGAAGGCATTTGGCCTAACAAAATTATCCAAGTGCCCTGGCTCCAGCTGCTGCTTTTTAATTGCATCTTGCTGATGTCCAGATATGTGGTGAACAGGGAGGGGTGGCATCCTCTGTGCAGTGGCCACATGTGACAGCAGTATTCCCAGGCCCTCTGACTCCCTGGAGAGCTGGGGAAGGCTGCAGGTGCTGCTGGGTGAGGAAGAGGCAGACTTGGTGCTTTCTTACGACTCCTCTCTAGCACTGACAGGCACAACACAGCTGAACCGTAAACTTTCCTATCCTGCTGCAGTGATTCCTGTCACAGGAGGTTAGAAAGCTCCTGACGATCGGGAAGCAGCTTGTTCTTGGTCAGCCTGTGGGGTAAATTCTCATGGTTTGGTAACTTGGCCGGAGTTCCTCTGCAGGGAAGCTGTGTTAATGCCACCTGACCGAGTCCCACGGAGCCCTGGGAAAAGGCCAGCTCCTGCTTGTGGGGGTGAATGCATCCCACATCCCTAAAGCTCCTGTTAAAAATCCTGATTCATTTCTGGGCTAGAGCTCGCCTTCCAAATGGGGTTTTAGCAAGAAGAATGGAGCCAAGGGCATTTGAAAGGTGGGCGGTGAGGAGAAAGAAGAGAGCATGTAGGAATTTGGGGGGGTCAAGCAGATAAAGAAAATGACACCTGAATTAAGCAGTGCTGCGCGGAAGCCGGCTCCTCTTCTGGGCTGCCAATGCTGCCAACACAAATTCGTGATTCAGGTCCCCAGCATGGGGAGTTTGTGGGTTTGCATTTTTTTTCTCCCCTCTGAGCCTTTAGGGTTTGAGGTTTTTTTTTCCTGCAAGCCCATGAGGCTTTACAATCCAAGGTGAAAAAGCAGACTTTAGCACAGAGTAACACATGGCTTGCTGAGAATGAGGGGTTTGTCCAAGAGGGAGGGTGCAACAGAGTTGGAGGATGGTGGCAAATGTGCCAGCAGCCCAGAGCATGGCTTTAACCACTCACCAGCCTGTTTCTGATGGAGAGGCCACCTGCAGCTGCTGGGCAGGAAAAAGCCCTGAGCTTTGCTAAGCAGCATCAGCAGTGATGAGAGAACTCCAGTGAAATGTTATTTAATGTTCCTCTTCAGTGGAGATGGCCATTTACCAGTGAGAAATTTCTGGGCTTGAAGAGTCACAGCTTGGGTAATGCTGGATAATGTCCTTGGGAGGGGGGAGTGCTGGCGGGATTTATAGCAAGTCTTTGAGGCTTGGCTTCCATAGTTAGATCTGGCACAAATTTAGAAAAGCAGCTGGAGGATGAGTTTGTGCTTGGAATCATTAGCAGCAAAGGCTGTGCTGAATTACCAAATGCAACCTGGGGGAGAAATTGTTTCTAGGCTTTCTGTCAAGGCCAGTAAAATAAATACGTGTGCACACGTATGTGTTTACTATATGCCAAAAGTGAACCCACAGCACTGTAAAGGCATGTAGTGCCCTGGGTCCCTGTGCAGGAGACAGCTTGTGGAAGGGAAGGACCCTGTGGAGCAGTGCCTGAGGAAACAACTTTGTGGCTGGAAAGGTGCTCTCACCTGCTGAGGCAGAGCTTGGAAACCTCATGGCTGTGCCAAAGGGGCAGCTCAGCAGCTGTGCTGGCGCAGAAGGGAAGAGCTGTGCCCAAGAGAGGAGCTGCCAAGCTGGCTGGGAACGTGCCAGCAGTGCTCTGCCCTGCTTGCTGCAGTGGAAACTGGGTGCTACCCCGCACCTTGGTAATTGCCACCCCTGTGAGTGGAGAGTCCCTGCCTGCCTTTGGGTGGCATTTCAGCTTCCAGAGCAGCCTGTAAACCCCTGTGTGTCAGTCTAAGAGCCTGAATTTGTGCTTTCAGCTTGACTCCAGTGTATCTGTCCCCAGGTTAGACTGTCTGAAACAAGTTTTAGTTTACAGCAGGAATTAACTTGGTTTTAAGGGTTCAGGCACACAGGGTGGAACAGGAGCGAATCCAGCCACCTGGGCTGCAACTTGTTAGACCAGCCTCCTGCCTTTCAAAAGCCAAAAATAGGGGGGCAAGGCACCCAGCTTGTACTGCATGGGAGTTTGTGTTTGTTCTCACCAGGAACCAAACACCTTTCCCGGGGTGCTCTGACAGTAGTACCTGTGGAATTATTTGGATCAGCTGTAGCTCTGCTTGGACTTGTTCAACTTTAGGCCTTTACATGGGTGCTAATGCTGACCAGTTTATCTGTCAATGTGCCTGTGACAGGTTAATGAGCATCTTTTTAACAGGAGGGGGGGCTGGGGGCAGAGGCCTGAACATGTGGGGGGGGTGACTGTGCTTGGTGCCCAGAGAAACCTTGGAGGTCTCCAACCCAGCTTGGGGGAGGTTTTTGCAAGTATGTTGAGCACAGGAGAAACACCTTCATTAAGACAGTGATTTTTAGTTAAGACTCCAGTAATGCTGTTTATCTGCAGTGCTGCAACAGCTGGCCCTGCTGTGGGGGCATTAGCACCTGCTAGTCCCTGCCTTGAGAGCTTTATGAGCACAGGAGAGGGAGGAAGGAGAAGACAGAGGGGCTGGTCTGGGAGGTGGTGGCTTTGTGTTTGGGATTACAGCTGCTTCTGTGCACGGCAAGGCAGGGCAGGTTTCTGGGGAGATCTGATGAAGGACGTGGGGAGCTTCTCTGAAGCCAAGCAGGATCATCCTGGAGGTGCTGGTTCAAAAACACTTTGGTAGTAGGCGATGGAGACTGATGGCTCTGGCTAACGGCAGGTGGGAGTCAACGCTGGGTAGCGAAGGAGAGCTGACAGGCAGTCTGGGAGGCACAGCTACCACGGGCACTGGAAGCAAATGCAGGCACTTCATGCTTGATGCAATGGAAATGGGGGACAGGGATCCTTCTGGCTTTGGGTTTTTTAAAACACTTCCCAAATCCTGGTTGTATCTGGCATTGGTGTCATCTGAAGGAAACTCAGTGTGGCATTTCTTTGATCTGGTCGTAATTCTCTGTGGAAATATTGTTGATATTTCTGAGTGAGAGGCAGTGAGTGAGGTACCGGGGTGTTTGCCTCTGAAGGGAATATTGTTCATCTCTTGGTGATGGCCTGTTCCTGGTGACCCCCCTCCCTTTGAGAATTAGACATACCTTGCCAAGACACTTGTTGCAGATACCCCTTTGAATTCAGCCTTGTGAAGCAGTGTCCATCATCTGGAAGGTCCTCTGCAAGGGTTAGAGGCTAGTTTCTCCTTGCACATTGCTCACACATCTCATACTCTTGGCTGTGGAGAAGCTGTCACAAGCAGCAAAGAAATGGCTTTATCTCCCAGTACATGTGGTGGAAGAAGGTGTGGGATGATCATTTGGTGGTGAGAGTTTGTGCTAATGCAAAAAGTGATCTCAAGGCACTTTTAGCCTGCAAGGAAATAGAGATGAACCTGGCATGATACCTGCAGCTGATGGGGTCCACCCTGGTTTGGTGTTCTGCAGGGCTTGATAGAAGGTGGGGTGGGTAGCCTGGATGTTTGAACCACTGTGTCAAGGAGACTGCTGTGTTCTCTGAAGACCCCCTATAGGCTTGTTAATATTTTTTTCCTATAATTTTACTGTAATCCTCATGGAGCAGTTCAGGGAAACTTGCAAGGTTGGGATTGAGGAGGAGAGGGGCTCATTACCACAGGAGTAACAAACTGTCTGGCTCTGACTGGGAGGCAAGCAGGAGCAGGAGTTAAGAGCAGCGCGACTGGATGTGCTGTGCTTGGGGGTGGTGGTAACTAAAACAAACTGAATAATAATAATAATAAAAAGCTTCTCATGTATGCAGCTATTCTTGGTAGCTGATGGCTCCTGGGTTTGTACATTTCAGGACCTTGTTACTTTTCCAGTTTTCCTGGAGGAGGGGTTTGTTTTGCTTTTAGGTTTAGGAGAACGTGATCCTTAACCCTGGTATCCCACTGGCTTTCTTCAGGACTCCAAGATCAGCAAAGCGGAATGGATTCTTCATTGATTGCATCCTTCTCGTGTGCTGCTGGCATCTGCAGAGCTCCACAGAGGCTGCCTACGGCAGTCTGGACTTTCTACTTGTCCTGGAGAGCTGGTATTGGTGATTCCAAGGCCACAGTGACAGACCAGCCTTGTGCCATCCCTGTCTGAGGCTGAGGTATGACATGCTCCAGCTTAAAGAACAACACAGAAAATGCCCCCTGCCCTCGTCATCCTGGGTTATTCCTCAGCCAATCTTTGCTGCACGAACAGTACAGAACGGTCCAAGGGTGAGTGGGGATGGTGAGGGCCGGCAATTTATTAAGCCAGTGTTGCTGCTGAAGGTTTTATTGTGAAACCGATGGCAGCGTGTCAGTGGAGGTGATGTCCTGATGGAGAGGCAATAAAGCAGGCTCTGTAAGCACACCCTAATAGGCATGTATCCAAGCTATCCACTGCGATAACCCAGCTGATATATGTGTCTTTGATGTTGTAACTCTGCTCTCCCTAAGCTGTAGGACTCATTGCCAATGCATGTACTTCTCTACGCCATTGCCCTGGGTGCTCAAAACCAAACTCTCATTTTTCCCCAGGTTGGGAAACTTGTAAGCTAATGTTCTTGCTACAGAGGATGTAGGCAGGGACTGGGTTCAGCAGGGCTAAAACGGGTCTCTGGGGCTTAGCAAACATCCCGTCTCTCTTGGGCTGCCATTAATGTCTTAATCAAGCAGCTTTTTTTTCTGGCAAGTAGTTATTACCCTGAGTGCTCTGCCACCCGCCCTCGCATGCAGTGATAGAGGGCAATGCCCTTCGCATGGGGGCAGAGACGGGGGATTTCAGAGGGGTGTTAAGTCCTTCCCTTAACGCTTGAGGGAGTGTTAAGGAAATAGGCTTACACAAAACAAAGTCCAAATTTGTTTGTAAATTGTGTCACTGCCATATAGGAGTCTGGAAAGAAAGAACTGTCAATAGCCGTGATGTACTCTGTTGCTGGAGCTGTGCTATAAATACGGTCTGGCCCTTGCTAACCGGCAGCTCTTTTGTGGAGCTGAGTTAGATACAGACAGCTGGGGCTGCTCACAAGCAGAAAGCCTGAGCTGTATAAGATTAATTGCTAGTGATGACTTGTGTACATTAATTGGCAGGATCTGGGCTGGTACGTACTCTATATCACCACTTGAATTTTGAAAGTCTTGAACAGCCACTGATTGTATTTTCATTAATAAAATAGACACTTATAATTTTCCTGAGATTCTTGCTTCTGTCTGCTCTAGGTTTCAGCACTTCCCTGCCCACTGGATTGGCACTGCTTTGCTGAGAACGGTTTGTGCTGAAGGAAGACCTTGGAAGTGCCACATGCAGGATAAAATGATTTGTCTAAACACTATATTTGGCACCAGCTTTTCATCTAAACCAGAGCCACTTTACACCTGTCTGGCAAGATAAAGGGACTTAAAGTGACCGGGAGTGTGATTTTATGCCTGAATGGTATACAAAGACCTCAGCACAAATGAATATCAGAGCTTCAAAGCTTTTGCTGAATGTTTTTCTACCACCTATAGTACTGTCAGGCTTTTTTATTTTCAAGGTACAGTGATATCACCAAGCAGACCATTTGAAGGCTGTTCTACTTGATTTAAGGAGGAATGGACAGACAGGTATATGCTGCTATCCCCTGCTGGATGAGCTTAACTGTTTTCTGGGACATGTATTCCTACCCACAGGAGACTTTTTTTTTTTGCTACTTTTCTAGTCTTTTGCAATAAGAGCATCTAAATGATGTCCTTGGCTGATACTTCAGTACTTGCTATGTTGAGGCCACCGCTGTGTCTGACTGGGGCTACCGCTGTCCTCCTTCCCACCCAAATGCCGTAACCAGGGGAAGGCTGTTACAGCAAGTCCACCCGTATGAGGATTTTTTTGGTAAGTGTATGCGTGACGAGGAGTCAATTGCACTCAAGTTGCCTGACAGCACTGGCTGGGCGGCACAGAGCTGTAAGCGGTTACAAAGAAAAAAACCCCACAAACCCACCTTATTTTCATTTCAGTCACGTTATAGTTTGAAGCCTTTCGATTAAAAGGTGATTAAATTTCAAGCCCGGTGATGGTAAATCGTTGCTGTCCATGCTGGGATTGAAAGCGGTGTGCCAAGTGTGTGTGAAGTTGGTAGCTGCCCTGGGAGGCTGTAGCAGAGCGGGGCCCTGGCCTGGGCAGGGTCTGTGAGGGAGGCGTCCGTGTTGTGCTGGGGGCTTTTCTCCGGGCAGTGGATGTTGGGAGAGCCAGGTCTGTGCAGCTTCCCTCCGAAAGGCTGACCCGAGAGCGGCGGATGGTGTTCCTGAGGGAATAAAGCCCCGAGTGCCATGAGGGAGGCTCCGGCCGCCATGAGGGGAGGCGGCGGCCGTTGTGTGGGGCGCTGAGGGGCGAAGCGGCCGGGGGTGCTGCCCGTGCTGTCCTCAGCCCCGGCGGTGCTTTGTTCTGTCCCGCCCTGCTCGGGAGGCGGCTGGCAGGTGCGGGCGGGGTTGGCGGAGCTGTGGCCGGAGGGAGCGTTTTCCTCCCGTGCTGCGGGGAGACGGCGGGGCCGGCTGAGCAGGGGCGGCCGGGGGTGGGTGTCTCCTGCGGGAGCCGCGCCGTTCCCTTCTATAGGGTGTAATGTGGCCTGCATCCTACAGAAGGAGGCGGGCTTTTCCCCACAGACAGGTGCTAGGCAGCGCTTCAGGCCGATGGTGGGGTCAGATTTGGGACCCAGGACCCCAGTCCGTGCTGGCCTGGGTTGTCAGTGCTAGCGTGGTGCGGGAGATTGGATAGGCGTTGTGGTCTGATTGTACAGGGAGAAGCTGCTGGTGTGGTAGAGGGTGGGTGTGACACATGGATTCCTTCTCTCAGCCTTTATTACTTAACAGGGATGGGTATCTGAAACAGCTGGCACTAAAAGTACTTCAGTGATCCGGATCTGCCACAGTGGGTGATGAGCCCAGACCACAGAAATCCCCAGTTAGGGTCACAGAGACCCGTGTGCTTGTAAAAGTGTGTGTGTGTGTATATATATATATATATCTGTGTGTGTGTGTGTGTGTGTGTGTGTGTGTATATATGTATATATATATATATGTATATCACTTTGAGGTCTTACAGCTGAGCTATTGCTGGCCTGCTCAGAATTCATGCTGTGCCCATTCTGGGAGTTGGTACCTGCTGGTGTGTTGGGGACAGGCTTCAGTTGTCACTTGGAATATAGGAATGGTGATGGCTGAGTCTGCAGGTCCTGACAGGCGGGATGGTGGTACTTAGAGCCAGCTCCAGTTGGGAAACAGCGTAGTGATTGCCAATGATAGTATGTACAGCTTCTGGGATGCTGGAGTGTTTGTAAGTGTTGCATACTGAATGCAGCAAATATCTGTTCGATGGATTAGCCAGTGTGTTAAAGGAAATGGTTGCAAGGGAAAGTATAACCCCTGTCAAAGTGGGAAGGAGATTACTCACCTGCCAGAATAAAACCTTGTGTTACCTGGGGATGAGTTGTTTCAACCAGAAAATGACAGCAGGATGTAACAACTCAGGGAGAAGTCTCTGAGCCTGTGTGGTCAGGCCGAGTGGTTTTAAAATAGTCGTGGTTGGGAGATAATGAAATCAGAGGAAGTGGTTTTTGTACAGACAGAGTCTTTAATCTCTCTGGTTTATGACAGTGGCTTCGATGAAATGCGTATTAGTGGGGAAGTGTCTATACTGCTGAGGAAGTTTGTGATTGGGGAAGAAGGAATATCTGGATACTGGTGGCAAGCCTTCTAAATAGAAAATATTACCTCCGTGAAGATACTCGTAGTCCTAGGTGTTAGCTTTCTGTGTCATAAAAGTTACATTGATTAGATTACTGATCAGCCCGGTGAATGTGTGTCAGGTTGTAGTGGACAGGCAGGCCAGTAACGGCTCACGGGGACAAGAAACTTGAACAGCATCTGCTATGTGGTAAATAATACATATAGGCTGGAACTTCTGTAATGAAAACTCTTCAGAAGGGAGTAGGACAAATGTTTCCCTTTAGATATGTATTTAAATAAAATAAGAGATTTCAGAGTCACAATCTCTGCTGTTTTACAAAAATGTTACTCCCTCCATAACATGCTAGAGAGTCAAAATTAGACTTGAGGGTACAAACTACATATGTATTGCTGGTACTGATTTTGATAGTGATGATCTGTAAAAACCAGATTTGATCAGAATTCCATTTTAGGTTAAGGCTAGATCCTTTTGGCTGCTATTTGCAAAATCAAATCAGAAGTCACAGAAACAGGGGTTGCTGTAAGTCCCCAATGGCTCAATCATTGCTGGGAAGTGGGCAATGAGAAAGGCAAACCTCACTGCAGAGTCCACCCGTTCTCTTCTAGAGTGCTAGGAAGGAACTGTTGTGCCACAATATGATCTGAAGGGTTAAAACTGAAAAACATGCTGCTCCAGGAAGAAACGTGGGAAGGATGAAATACTCCCTTTGATTAAAAAAACTTGTTAAATTAGGGAAGAGAAACAGGGTAAACAAAAATACCTGTCAGTTTGATTCATAAAAAAGAAGTAATGAATGTAGGTATCATACTGTTTAAAAGTGTTGAGAAGACTTGTCTTCAGCAGATAGCACATCTGCATTGTACTAAATTTTGGCAGAGTTTTACTTTTTAGGGAACTTTGTCAAAATTCCTATGAACAAATAGTTATGACAGAAATCTGAGTTGTATGTAAGTGCATGGATATGCTTTTGGACTTTGCGTGGGAATATAAATGTCGCATTCTTTGTGCTACGTCTACCTCGCTTTGTTCAAAAACAGAAGAGACTTTTATGTATCCCTTAAACACTGTACCTCTAACTGGAGTCGTAAACTTGCAAGGCCTCTAGCAGCCTTCTGAAAGACCCACTTGACTTGCATGTTTTTATCAGTCCCACCTGCCTTTGCTTCCCTCTTGTAAAACATTACGGCATTCCCCGTGGGATCCTAGTGTGCGAGCTGTGAATTGCTGTTGTAATCCATGTGAAGTTCAGGTTGTGTCTCTGCTGTGACCTTTAATCCCAGGGTGCCGAAGACACAGATGTTTAATGGCCTTTTATAGTGCCAAGTGTAAAAACAGGCAGAGGGGTGTTTCCTCTGCAGCCTCATCTTAGAAGTGAATTAATTTTGAGTTAGCTCATCAAAACTAGGTCACTGTGGTTTCTGAGTTGCAATAAAATTGAACGGATTTCCAAACAAGATTTATACACTTCCAAGCCTTTGTGACTTAGAAAACTTTCCTTAAAGAAATATAAATACCAATCTTTTTGGTTTTGTGGGTCTCTTCCAGGCCAGCTGGAGACCTGTAGGAAATACAAGGGTGCTAATGCTTGAGAGACCAAACCCCAGCGTGCTCTGTACGCCGCTCAGCTTTGGGCAGGTACCAGCCTGAGAGGCTTCGAGTCATTTCCAGCCCTGCCTACGATTTATTAAACTTCCTTGCATTGAACCAGCAGTGGTTCTGTTCTGCCATCAGACAAGGGAAGGATGATTGAGGCTTTTCCCTTGGGTAGGAAAGTTTTATACATAACCTAGAACAAGCAGCTTTGACTTTGGGGAGTCTGCATCCTCCTTTTCCTCTAAGAAAATGGCATGTCGCCCTTCCCAGCTTGGCACCTAGGTAGTAGCAAATACTACTGGATTAAACTAGCAGTCTTGGATTCTGACAGTGATCCAGCAGATGAATAAGTACATCCTGAGCTGGATTCAGTGGTGGGGTTTGAGGAAGTTACATTTAAAGAGACAGCCGTTGAGATGCTTGGAAGAGTGCAACTTTTTTCATCCCTTCTTAAACAGCTGCGGGGTTGGAGTTTTTAGAGAGCTGGGGGAAAGGAGTTTATGAAAGTGCCCTTTGTGCTATCAGGAGCGTGACAAATGGACTCTTGGGATCTGTGGATAGCTTTGGGATGTTTATTCTTGCTGGAATAGATTCTTCAAGTAAATCAGATTCGTAGTGAGTTTGGGCAGATATTTTCTTTATTCTGCACTGTACATATGTGATACTGTAATTTTGTGTCTGCCAGAACAAACATATATTGCACATTTCATGGTGGTGGGAATCATGATGCTTCTAGTTCTCCATTCTTTCAAGCTAACACTTTTTGTGCATTTCTAAAGAGAAAGGAAGAAACTGAAATTATTTTTCTGATTTTGATAATAAATGGAAAAAATTGCCCACTGAAAAACTAAAATCAAATTGCTATGTATTTTAGGAGCACGAGTACGGCTGGGACTTGAGAGTCTGCTCACTGGGGCACAGAGTCTGCTCCCTTTGTGCAACCATGTTGATCCTGCTTACTAGATCTCACTCAGCTTTCTAATAATACAATATATTTTTTGTCTCTTACAGCAGGAATTGCTCTACATGTAATTCTGTAGTGCAAGATGGTAAGCATTCTTAATTCTGCTTGCTTGTTTGGGTGCGTGAGTTTAAGAGATGGTGTCTGGCATCTTGATCCTAAGCTCCTTATAAAACTAAGTGTATATAAGAACCTACTCATAATTGATCTGTTAAAAAAAAAGTCTCTAATACTGTGGACTATTTAATTAACTATTTGAAGAATTATTACAGGCTTTAGAGAATGTTAACAATGCATGTGAAAATTGATGGGTTTGTATTTTAGAAGCAACATAAAATGGAATATATCCTAATATAAAATGCATACAAAATTTGAGTTTAAATGCAAAGCATAATGCTGCCATACCTTGTTGATGGTTTTGAATAAAAGGTAGAATTCCTACTGAGCTTTAGAAAAAATGTGCCCTTTATTTTCAGTCACTTTTTGTTTTTGTTTTATCCTTTTCTCTCCCAGTTGAAAGGGGTGCGGGTCCCTTATCTTGTACACGGGATTTGTTTGAAAAGATGTCATGCTAAAAGATTAAATAATAGAGGTTGCTGATTATTTTTCTCTTCCTTGCAGCAAGAGTAGAAAATCTGCATGGCAAGCAGAGGCTGCTTGACTAACAAGGAGTTTTGGCATGGGCTCTTAACCCCCAAGCTCCAGTCTGACTGCTTTTACACCAATGTTCCTTTAACTGCTCCTGCAGACTCTTGCAGACTCCTGGACGTCTCCCTCCCTCCTCTTCCATGGGAGTTTGTCCCTCTTTGGGGAGTCCTGACCTTCTGGTCTCCTTCAGGTTGACTACAAATGCTTGTGGAATTGCATGAGAATTTCTAGCTTTTAGTTCTGTTCAAGCTGTTAACTCAGAGGCCAGCCTGCTTTTGGTTTTTGCATGTTTCCTTTGTGTGAAATTAAAACTACAAGTAGATTCTTCACTGATGTCTTTGACCTTAAGAATTTCTCCCTGAAAACAGGATATAAGATGTGATCTAGAATCTTAAACTGTCATTTTCCTTGTGTTCTTCACTTGGCATTTCATCAAGCAAAGGTGCTGTTCAGCAGGCGATGATAAAAAACCCAGTGCAGCTCACTTCTAGTAAGCTGATAATATGATAAGTCGTATCAGAGTTGTTTAAACCGATCTCCTTTCCATAACCTTACGGACAGATCCACATCACTGCATGGGCAGTAACCTGGCCCACACCTGCAGAGGACTGCTGGTGGGTGGTTGTGGGGATCCTAGCGGAGCCCATTCCGTGGAGTTTGTGCCTTGTATGCGGTATGTGTAATTTTAAAATGCCTTCTGTTTCATAAGAAGTTCTGTGAGCCCACTCCTGTAGGTAGAAGATTGTGCTGCTGCAGGCACTTCCATTTTTCCCTGAGTCTTCCTCAGAGTGACAGTGTCCTTGTGCTCTGAGGAGGTACGAGCTGAGAGCTGTCGAGAACAGTCCTGAAGGGTACCTGTGTCAATCCCTCTTCCTCTGTATGCTGGTTTGTCGGGGCATTGTCATCTTTAGGGGTGAGTAAGCATTGATGATCCTTTTCAGGAGTTTGTTCTCCCACCGTTGCTGGTGGAATAGCTTATTTGATAAGGTTTGGTGCTTTATGACATGAGAGACGGCAAGGTTTGCACGGAGCATCTAAACAATGAGTGTCATTATTGAAGAACTTACAACTTTTTGCTGAACGAGAGCAGAGACTTGCTGGTACTGAAATTGATTGTATGAGATTCTCCTCTTGTGAGGAGAATATGGTGAGATAACTTTAAATAGTGTTTATGGTTACTACAAGTAATTAGCTAATCAATAAATATGAGAAGGCTACCTTAAATGAATATGTGCTCTAAGCATTTGCCTTGTCTCTTTTCCTCTGTAACATATTTCTTCTTTGATTTGGTCTAGAGATATGATTATCAGTACAGACCTGAGAGATCCTGAATTTAGATCCAGGCAGGCTTCTAGACTGAGTCTTTATCCTTTTCAGAAGAACAACAAATGTGCAAATAAAATAGTGAATCCTTTAGGCCACCTTAAATAAAACTGAACTGGATAATAGGAAGAAACAGGGAAACTCGGGACCTTGCTATTATAGTGTCATTGCAGTAAGTACAATAGGGATGGTGAGGCTGGTATGAAAAAAAAGCTCCAGCACTTTTCTACACTGAAAGGTTTCCATTCAGATCTGTCATGCTGCTCCATGTCTGTTAAAAGTTGGAATTCACACAGCTCTGCATCTTTCAGGAAGAAGAATGAAATCGAATATTATGTCATGGCTTGTCTTTTCGGCACAGATCTGCGTAACGTGCTTGCTGGTGTTTACAGCCATAGATACAGCCTTGATGTATTTTTGGAATATAGATTCCAGCTCAAAAGTCTGAGCTTCTGGAGGCTTGTCTCTTCCCCATGTGATCTGCCAAATGATCTTGTAAAATTGTGCTGTTTTTTCTCATGGAAAATTTAACTATTTCACCTCCCATAAAATAAGAGCAAGTCAGATGCTCATTATGAGTTTGTAGCATCTTGGCCAACTGATGACTGTCCTGAATAAAGTGAATCCTACCTTCTTGTGTTGTCTTGTGGACTATATTTCTTGGTCATATTGGCACCCCTTAAGTGTTGTTCATTGAAATTCAGTGTAGCATTGTCTAATAACTTCCCTTTATGCTTAGCTTGTGTTTTGTCAGTGTCCAAAATGTATATTCTTTCCTTTTTGAAACACATCTCAGATTTCAGTATTTGAAAATTCAGATGTGAGAAACAGTAAATGAAGTGAGACTGGTGCAGCTCTCCATCACTAAATGGTTTTGGAATAGTAAGTGGACCACTTTGCTGCTTTTCTGCTGTTGAACTCAAAACAAGACCTCTTTTAAAAGTGCACCAGCTAGCCTTTGAAAGCTTCAGCCTCAGACCCTCTGGAAATGGCAGAGTTTTTCTAGCCCAGTGGTCTGCTGCTTGTTCCAGGACATCCCTTCAAAGGGAACGTGTCCTTCCATTTCAACAGTCCTGTGTGACTGCTTTTTACCTTTCAGCCAGATTTAACCTTTTAAACTACAGTACCCTTCTTGTGACTGTGTTCTATCTGATTCAGTTGTTTGTCACCATCTCCATGGCATCCAAGCATCTGCAAATGACAGCTGCTTCATAAAATGAGGGTATTCAGATCTGAACCTCTGTATTTTTGCTTGGAGGGGAACCATGTGCCCATGATCCCCTGTCAGAGGAAGTAAAAAAAGTTCCCATTTGCTCTGCTGAATGGCAGTTGGTTACATCCTTAAAAGAAAATGAAGAAGCAGTAATTTGTGACTTCTTTCTTAAGTTCCTGTTGTAGTGGACACTTTTTATATTCTGGGAATAGAATGGAGAATAATGACAGGTTTCTTTGAGAAATTCTGTGTGTGCTGTGGGATTGCTCTTTCCCTCACCTTTGTCATTTTCACTTATTTTCTAGCAGAGAAAGAGGCTGCTCTTTCTTTTCAAGTCTTCCTTCCGAGGTTAATATGGGACTAAAAGTATTTGGCAGATGAATAATGAAGTGCATAGGAAGCGAGAGATGCCTTTCCTGAGATGTTACGTGCATGTTCTAAAACTGGAAAGAGTAGAGCTTTCCTGGAACTTCAGTGACAGAGAAGCACAGGGCAAAATGCCTTTGTGTGATTGTGGTGTTAAAACGTCATTCTGCAGGAGGCCATGGGCTTCTTTCTGCAGAAGCCCTTTCCCCTCTAAATTTTGTGCCTATGCCTGGTTTAATATCGTGCTTTTGGAAAACAATCTTTTATCCTTTTTTTAAACAAAAAAAGGAACACGCTTTCTTCCAGATCTGAGAGCAAAGCCTTTTGAACACCTCGGGGGGCCATAATTGAATTTAACTCAATAGGAAATGGGGACATCCACAAATGCAGTGTTGTCCTCGGTTCTTCCAAATGTTATTGGTCTAAAGGAGTCTGAGGTAAAGAACTTTGTTGGTTGCATATAACTATTTATGTTGCTTTATAGGACCCCAGCTCTCTGCTGGTGGGAAAGAATTTATTGATTCTTTGAGGCCTTGGTGTGACTTTGTCTTTCTCTTGGATGAGGGCGGAGGAATTAGTACAGGCGGTTTTGGAGGTGGGAACCACGTAGGATGCTGCAGAAAATGCTCGTTCTTCTGTGAACGGGTGGCTGAGTAAGTGTGGTGCATGCATCTGAAGTGCCTCATGGGAGCCTGCTGGTAATATTTACAGAGTTTGTGAATTTGGAGTATGCAGTGTACGAGTTTGCACGCAAGCCCAGAAGCGTTGAGTGTGTTTAATTTGCCCCGGTGAAGGGGGGGGTGTGAGCAGAAAGCTTGAAAATCCACTGTGGGGTGGGTGGCAGGTATTTGGGAGGAAGAAACATTGAATATGCATACTTTGGCAGCTCCTCTGTAATCTAGTGTGCAGGATGTGTATTTGTATATGTGCAGGTTGTGTTTCTGAGGGGTGGTTAGACATATACATTGAGGAGCAATGCCACCCCTGCCCTTCATGGCGTAAGGAACTGATGGTTTGTGTCCCTGGTTTTACTGGCTCCTCGGAGGTTCATTCCCTGGAATGGCTTGAAAGCCTCTTGTTAGGAACTCAAAGGTATATTGCATCTAACCTTTATTCCTTGGGAGGTGCAACGCTCATTTTGTGATGAGGTACCCTGACCCAGGTCCTCAAGGGGATGATATCACCACGGAAATAGTGATTTATTAATTTTTTTTTCCTTCTATTGGGAGTGGTGAAGAGCAGAGGAGTTCAGCCTGCTGCTGTGTGCTGTTCTGTGATGAACAGATTGTCACATACTTTTCTCCTGTGCTGTTGTGTGTGGCTGGGCCTGCTGGTGGAGAGCTGGGGGTGGCTGGGGGAGCTTCAGTGGATGTTTCAAGGCAGTAGGTGTTAACAGAAATAAAATGACAAAGTGCCCAGCATCAGGGACAAGAAAAGGAAATAAGCCTTTGCGGGACTTAAACTTCTGGCAAAATGTGAACTGAAAGCCTGAAAAGGACTTGGTTGTGTTCTGCATTTTGAGGTGACACTAGAAGCTGCAGCGGTGAAGCAGCAGATCTCGTCTGAGGCTGCTTTTAAGGACTGAGCTCTCAAATAATTCTTCAGTGGAAGGAAATTCACTGTGTCTGTTCTCTGAAATGAGTATGCATGCTAATGTGAAGTGTTAGATTCACTAACACTAAAGTTACGTGATAGCTACTACTGGATGTACAGGGTGCTTCTGTTAGCTCTTCTGAGGCAAGTTGCTGCTCAGGCTGAGGAAAGAGGATGGATTTGTCCAAGGAAACATCGAAGTCTCTCCAACACTGAGTATCCTGGACTGTCCTTCTCTGAGCTATCCCAGCTAATTATTCTCTGAAAACATTATAATGTTGTGCAATGGACAGTCAGTGTCCTTTGTGTCCTCAGCTGCAGATTTATCCTATGAAAAACTGGTTTTCCAGCTGCTCTGATCATCTTTCTTTTCTAGTTAACTCTTTTAATTTTTTATAAACAAAAAGACTCGAAAGCAGAACAATGGATGAGTTTTTAGTTGAACAGAGGACAGCAAGAGAAGGAAAGCTGTAGTCTTGCTTCCCACTTAAACGTATTCATAAGGAGTGAGGCCTTTCATTGGTATGGTTGCAGCACGAGACAAGGAGGTATGATTTTTGGAAAATAACAGTTAAACTGAAAGGGAAGAAATTGCATTGGTTCCTGTTGCTGTAGCTGCAAGTTTTTTGCATTTTGTGTCACTGCTCTGTATATTGTGTCAGTGAAATTAAATCCTCTTGAGTGCAAAAGCATGAAAGGGTGTGGTTAAAGCAATCAGGAACCTTTTCACTTTAATTCACATGATTTATGACATGAAAATCTCAATGTTAACATAGATTTGTTTTGCAAACCATTCGACTGTAAGTCACCTGGTGTTACGCCAAAACACTCCCTCTTGACTAGCATGTGAAAATACAGCTCTTGAGCCTCTGGTCTAGACCACAAGGGCTAAATGCTCCTGAAGAAAGAGTAAGTTGAAATTTCGGTTCTTTCAGCAGGCACCATTTCAGTGATATGCCTCATTTCTGTTAGTATTTGAGGAAGTCTTTTAGGTGGGGAGCGTGAGTGAACCCCCTTTTTTCTTCCTGTTCTCTTCTGGAGTAGTTTAATCATTCCAGTAAATCTGGGCTTGTAGTTTTTGTGTTGACTGTATGAACTACAGGTTGGTCTCCTGCCTTTGCATCTGGAGGCGCAAGCCTCTTAGTGTGGAGAAGGTGCAGTGCAGGAGCGTGGGATACTGGAACTCCTGGTTGTTCAAGCCTGGAGAAGCAGGAGATCCTGTTTCCAGAAAATGCCCCATTTGTTTCCCTGTATTTTAGATGAATATGCTGGTGTTTGCTCAACTGCCTCGCACCTGACTGCTGCCTCTGTGCAGGAGTTTTCCAGGACTTTGCATTTCATAATGGAGTTTTTGGTTAAACTCTAGATGTTTTGAAGAGGAAGTGACAGCTGCCAGTTAGGAGAGAGGAAAAGGGAGGAAGATGTGATTCTCCAAGACTTGGTGGCCCTCAGGGCTGTGTAGCTGTTGCTCCCTTTTTGTAAGGAGCAGGAGTAGAAGAGATGAAAACAGCGTTACCTTTATCTTCAAATATGCATAGTGTTCCTGCTGCAGAGGAGCAAGGCTACAAAGACTGTTAGATATTTCTGCTATTGGAAAAGGTTGGAAGCAGTTGTGGCTTTTATGTTCCTATGGGAACAGATAAGAGATGCAAGGGCTTGAATTCTTAACTATAAGGGGATTTGTCAAGAAAGGTGGGAAAAGAATTTAATTTCTGATTTGAGTGGGAAACTAATATTCATTCTCTCTCCGACCAGCTCCTGCCTGCAAGTTTTTCTCTGCTGGAGAGGAGACAGGATTTTGTGTACTGTCTTCAAAGCTGCTTCACTACTCTGTGGCCACAGAGTTAATTACAAGTTGGACAGTGAGATGCCTGAGTCCACCCTGCTGCAGTTTGACTCAGCGGTTCAGTGCTCTTTTTGTATGGCGAGGGGCAACAAAAAGACCACACATCTCTGCTGGATGAGAATGTGGAGACAGCAGTGGTGCTGGTGGAGCAGGGTTAGTAACCCAGCCTGAATGAATGCTCCAGACTAAACTATTTCTGAATCTACTTTTACCACCTCATTTAAAGTAGATAAGATGTTCAGGGCAGAGTCATTGGATTCTGTTTCCACTACACTGAGCCAGAGCCTGTTGTTAAAGTAGTTCCTAGCAAATTCAGGACTTTGCCCAGTCCTGTCTAGCACGCCTTTCTTCCTGGGGAGATTAGCCCACATGCTGTAAGTAGGTTCTCCTTGTTCAAAAGGGTTGGGTGGTGGTAAGATTGATTCATAGTGTATCAAGGAAAGCTGCTTTATGTGACCTGAGAGGAATTGCAGTCCCGAAGTTAGGTTGCTCTGTAAATTGAAAAGGAAATGGTGCAGAGAAAGGAGCTTGATTAATGAAGAGGTTTAGGATTCTAACAGTAAGTGTCTTGTTTCCAGCTAAATTCAGTGGAAAGCGGGCACCTGCCTCAGGGTGGTGCATTGCTGGCTCTTGGATGGGTGCACTTCCTGGTCAGCAACAGCTCTTTTTTTTAATAAAGAGAAGAAATCTGTTGGCATTGGCAGTTTGTTGTGGTAGCTAAAGGTGCAGGGAAAGAAGGGGTGTTGGTCTTAAAATGGATTTTGTCAGGTGAGTAAAACCCATCATTTTGCACTTACCTCTTAAAAAAGTTCCCTTTAATGCTCTTATATATACACATAAGTTTAGCGGCACATCCTGGTTCTTTGTTACAAAGTCAACACAATATGGCCAGTGAGAAAAAGTAGGACTGTGGCTCGCAGCTGATCGCATGAGCAGTTGGTGGCATCTGAGCCTGCGCAGGGCTGCTGGGTCAGCGCTGCTGTCAGTACCGTTCGCTGGTGCAGTGATAAAAAGGTGTTGGGGCCCTCACTGAAGCTCCTGTGCTCAGTGCAGCTTTTCCCTTTGGCAGCTTCCAGGGCCATTTCTGCCACTGTGCCTGGGATGCGATCAGCACATCTGGGGAACTCCTGCCTGTAGGTTACTGTCCCTTATTTTATTAAAAGGGGATGGCTGTCAAGTCCTCCCTACCCTGAAACTATGGGGTTTTGAATAGTTGGTAGGTGGCCATTAAATATACCTGCTTGGTGCTTAAAAGCTTCACTCTCCTGTGCTTAGTGCAAATATTATTTCTTGATGGTTCTTACATTTTCTGTTACCAACATCGTAAAATGGAATTTGAATTAAGATCGCTTTGGTGTGCAGAAAAGTTTAAGTGCTTCAGCTGAAGAATAGCTTTGCTGCCTTTGTAGCCTTTATACTGAGGGAGCTTTACTGAAGACTTGGAACTATTTAGAGAGCATGATTTCACCTTCCTTGTGGAGGGGGTGAAAGCCCACCCTGGAAATGTGGGGGTTTTTGAGCTTCTGTTCTTGACTGCGAAATCACAAAATTTTAGCTTGGATTTCTTTAAAATTGGGTTGTCAAAACGTTGTAGGCACTTGAAGAAAACTGGAATATTAGTGGTGTGTTTGTGGTAGATGGCTGTTGTGTTTCTCCAGCGATGGATAGCACAAAGGTCAGTGCAGCCCTCCTGGCAGCCTGGAGCAGGAACATGATGCCTGGTTGCTGTCAGCTGAGGGAGGAGTGTTAAAGCGGCAGGATCTTGCTGTACTTACTCAGTGTCTTCAACTTCTTCCAGTCTCTTATCTGAGGTCTTCTGGATTCTTTGACTTCCATCCTGGTAATGCTTTTGTTTTCTAAATCTTTTTCCAGCTGACTGGATCAGAAAGTAAGTTGTCCATTTTGCTAGACGCCAGTTCTGGTAGCCAAATGGAGGCGAGGCTGCTTCAAGTGCTGTGGCCCAGATCCAGCCAAAAGCGAGGCCGAGCGTGTAAGTCCCAGTAGGCCCTCACATACACAGCGTGTACATAGAAGTACAGATACACACTCTGCTGTGACAGCCCAGAGAGGAGCCAGGGCAGAGGCTCTGCTGCTCTTGTCTAGGTTAACGGGGTTCCTCTGCCTGCCCTGGTGCCTCTGTGCTTGTGTCGATGAGCCTTTGGTGGGGTGATGGCTCCCGTGACAGGCCTGGGAGGAGCCTGGGTGAGGGTGGTTTTTTGGGGTTCCCCCGCTTGCCACTGTGCCTCTGTGCTCCTGTGTGTAGGTGAGCTTTTTATCCTATAACCTAACACAGCCCAGAGCCCAGATTGTCTCTCTGCCCCTCCCCTGCTTCTTTCTTGTACAGCCTCTCACTGGTGGAAACGCATAATTTTTTCAAATTTTCCATTTTGCTGTTTGTCTCCTCCCTGGCGTATTATGGTAAAGCACAGGGAGAGGAGGAGGGAGAGAGGGAAGAAGGCATGTGTAGGCTGCTGGTGTTGCAATTTAAAACCTACTTGTGGAAAGGGAGTGGGGTCATTCTTGTGTCCTTTGTATACTTTTTTCCTTTTCCAGATTAACTTCAGTCTGGTAGCTGGAACACCTTTAAAGTTTCAGTGGTGCCAGGAGAGATCATTGAACTGATGGTGAATTATTCATAGTGTCATTCCACCAGTATTCTTATTGCCGTATTTCAGAGTGATCGTTTTGGCCTATGGTATCATTCATTCAGTTGAAGTAGGATACAATATACTAGTGCATGCTCTGCTCCTAGCTGTGACAGAAGTACAGCGAGGAAGGGAAAAGGCTGTGGACATTAATTTTTTCCAGCTTAAAGAATGCTTGAATTCATCATGTGTTGGGCAAGTCATCGCTCAAAACTGGATGCTGTAGCAGACTATGCTTTCTGGGTCTGTCTGCTCTCCTGTTTTCTTCTTTGTAATGAAAATAAAATCATAAATTATCTGTGCAGCTTTCTACCACATGATGTATTGGGTGATGTGCACCCTAAGATATACAGAAAGATTAGTTGTTCACGTGAAAAATAGCAATACTAATATGTATAAATAAGAGTTTTTAATTATCTTGCTTCCAGTGTTAACCCAATCACTAACTGGTTCTGCTAATTAATTCCCTGTGCAGTGAAAATAATGCAGTATTTTCATCAGGCACCCTTTTGTAATGCACCTCTTGACGTGTACCCCTAATGCTACAAGTTTCAAGGACAGAATGGGGAAAACTAAACTGCCTGATGGACAGCTGTGATGGGGAAAGGCTGGAGAGACCGTTCCTGGATTGTTGAGGTCACCAAAACTTCAATGTCAGATGTTAGAGGCATAGATTTTTCACTAGAGAAGGTGGGTTGGCTGTGGAGTGTGGGGAAGACTGTCAGCAAGAATGGTGTGAAAGGGTGTGAGAGGCTACCTGGCACGTAATGCAGTTGTCATGCGATCTGTCACTGAGTACGGAGACTGCCTTCTCAAGGAGATTGGGATTACAGTCCTGTTGTGGAAAAGAATCGAAGCCGTCCAATAAGACCCTAGCGTAGCTTTGTCCTATGGTACACACAGATCTCAGGCTGTGATCTGAAGAGAATAGTTTGCTAGTCCTGAGGGCTGTGCTTGGTGGTCTGTGAGGTCCATGCAGAGTTTAAAACGAACAAAATGTTTCTGCAAGAATGCAGGCATAATTCCTGTAATTCCTTTTCAAAAGGGCTGGGAACATTTTCCCACATTGCCCAGAAAAGAACTGTAGGAAATCTCAGCTTGAATGTTTGTGCCTGTGTTCAGCATTTAAGTGGCTGAGTGAAGAGACTGAGGAAAAGCAGCACAGGGTTATGATGCAGAAGAGCTCAGACCTGGGCTGGGTTTATGCTTGATACTTAGGTGCTTGATTATACCTTAATCAGCTGGGTTAATTGGAACAGAATATTGCCTGAGGCCTTTGAGCTCTAATCAAGAGTAAGGATCTGAATCAAGTACTGTAACTGGAAAAGATGAAATGAAGATTTTTTTTTTTTTGCAGGCTTTGAAAGTTCACTTGCAACAACAATAAATGAATTAGTTACCAAACCCCAGATCTTGTGATCTCTTCCAAGATTATAACATTCTCACCAAGGACTGTTTCAGGCATTTACTTCTGAAGCCCAGTTGAAAAGCTTGAAATGAGTGGACATTTCATGGTTAATTGTAATATAATTAAAGGAAAGGGAAAAAAGTCCACACCTAGATAAATCCTGCAGAAGGCATTGCCACAAAGGCACTAAATTTAATTACAGGGATAATGATGCATTGCCTGCAGCATAAGAGGAAAAAGTACTTTCTCTTCTAATAACCTAAAACTGTGTCGGCTCAGAGCCAATCACTTGTCCTGGAGTATATCTGAATAAACAGCTTTTTTTTTATAAGCCTGTTTGGATTATAAATTCAAGTGTGAAGTCTCATTTAGCATTTGAAATTCTTATCTGCTAGACTAGAGGAAAGGTGGCTTCTCTTACAGCAATCAATTTAAAAATGCATCCTTTTCTAAACAGCTGTTGGAGTAGCGAGCCTTCCCATTTTCTGAGCTGCTAGTAAGCACTTTGGACAGGATTTGTGGTCAGCTGCTTTTTGTCTTTCTCACTGATGGAAAAATGAAATTGCTTTCCTTTTATTTTACAAAAACTGCTAAGGTATTGATGTCTTAATTTTGCTATAGATGTTAGCTCAATAGAGAGCGATTTGAAGTGGGACTGCCTGGCTTCTGTCCAGGACAGGCAGAAGTCAGGTCCCAGGGCAGTCACCCAGCTGTTGTATTTGTACCTGGGAGCAGATAACAAGGTTATCTACAGCTCTGCGGGTGACCCTGCTGATTTTCTTCAGGAAAGATGACATTTTTCTTGTTCAATTCAGACAGGCAGAGACTTCAGGGATAGTGAGGCCAGTCCACCCTCTTTTGTAAAAAGAACAGCACAACTGAATCAACTGGAAATAGGGTGCTCTTAATTTCTCCCAGAGGGTCTGTCTGTAGCTGGGTGCCAGGTGAGCTGCCTCTCTGGGCTCTTTGGTCTGGCAGGTCTCTCCACGTGGTACTTGCTCTCAGGTGAGATGGCTGGTCTTGATTTCTTTCTCCTTTGCAGTTCACTGGCACCAAACTAATGCTGTTTAGACTAGAGCTTGTACCTAAATTTTGTCCCCTTTTGCAGAGAGAAAATACCTAACTCCTTTCCCACTCCCTCTTTTGTGATCTCTGATCTCTTTCATCTTATTTTCTTGATTCTTGTCTCTCTATTTTAGTAACCATGGTTTTGAGTTATGTTCTGAATAGTCTCCTGCTGCTTTTTTTATACCTCCTACCACAGTCCTAGCAGTCCTTAACACTGGAGTTGGACTCCTGTGTGTGGCTAGTTCATGTTTCCTACACTCCATTAGCTCGGGGAAGAATTGTTCCTGATTTTCTTTCAGTGTAACCAGTTGTTAGCCACAGAAACAGACAGTTGCAATCTGTGCTTTTCGGTTCATGTCTGTACAGCTGCTTGAAGCCATGGAATGCTTTTTCAGGGTATTTCTAGTGCTGTAGCTCTCGTCATGTGGGATGTCTGCTTCTGCCTCACCTCCTGTCACCTTGCTTTTGTCCATCTTTGCTAAATTTGTTTTAGGTGTGGAGCTGGATGGCCAGGAGGGCAGCAATGTCCCTGTAGTGACAAGCTTTTCTATCTCCTACCGACACGGGCTTAAGGACTTATACAGCAGATACTACGAGAGCAAGCGAGGAGTATATGGAAACAAGGAGGGTGGTGGCAACGGGGAGAAAAATATGCGTCTTAATGAAAATATTAAGGCAACCTTTGGGACAGACTAGAAACACTTTGAGATCTTATACAATGAGCTGCAAGCTATGCCATGCATGTGTTTGTGTGAAGGGGTATGCAGTAATCCCCTCAAGTCTGCTTCTGCCTTCTGGAGCCACAGTAATGAAGTGCAGTAAATAGTTTGTGATATTCCTGTTAGAGGCTCAAGAAAAGTCAGCTGGGAGGTATCCTACAGCTGGGATCTTGGAAGAGCTGTGAGTAAGGCAGAGTAAAGAGATGGTTGGTATATCAAGGAGACACCTGAAGAAAATGGGGGAGTGTAAATTTAGGAAGTAAGTGTGAAAACACAGGCAGGCTATGAGGAGGAGATGCACGGTACCCTGAGTTGAGGACAGGAATGCATGAATACCTGTAGCACTGAGTTTGTAAGACCTTTGGGGAGCAGAGGATGAAATGGTAATTAGCTGTTCCAACTCCAGGGTCTGTAGTGATGATCCCGCAGAGAAAAATAAGAAGTCTATGCAAGCTCTGTGACAGAACAGGGAAAAAGTTTGAGTAAAGGCATATAAGACAGTAAGAGTATTGGCAGGACTCATAGCTGGAAAACAGAATGCTATAGGACTTAAGTAGGAGATCTTCTAAACTTGAGCTAATGAAATAAATTCTGAGCTAGAAACTGAATTCTCTTGTCTACAGGCTCTCCTGGGGAGCAGCAGGAGGGGATACTTGCTAGTGCAGGGTGGGTTGAGCTGTGTGTGCTGCGTAATGGCCAGGCAAGGTGCAGCCACCAAGGGCCTGGAGGTCCTGGAGGTTTTGTAGATGAGCTACGTGTGCAGATTACATGCTGTTTGTGTGTGCAGAAGGTGCTGTGTGTGGGTGTTGCCAAGGAGGGATGTGTGTGCTGCTGTTTAGAAGTGTAGCTAAGGGAGGCTCTGAAGAGAAGGGCTCTGGTTTATGGAAAGATGTATATAAGGCTTAAATATGACACGAGATCAGAGAAACCTGGGCTTGATTCATCCTTGCTTACATAAGCAAAATGAAAATAGGATTCCTGCCTTCTATCACACGCATCTAAATCTGAGATTCAGGAAGAGTCTAGCTACTTCAACTTGGCAGCAGTCAGCCCAGGATTTCAGTTTTATCTTGCTGTGTCATTAGGGAAGCGCTGGACAGGCAAGAATTTCTAGGAAGAGGAGGAAGCATTTGGCCTGCTTGTCCCAGTGACCGATGGGTGTGGGACTTACACTGTTTGCTTTCTTGTGCTCTTGCAGCCGTGCTGCACATGTGTGGTTACAGCATCTTTAGCTGAAGGACCAGCTGGAGAAAGTGGCTAGAGGGAAAGCAAACTAAGTCACAGGGGAACTGCCCAGATTTGATTTCCACTGGGTCTGAATTTGGGACTTAATTTCCTAAGCCAGGAGGGAGTTGGAGCTGCATGCACTGAACAGGTGGTGATTGTACTTCTTGCAGGCGTGCTGCGCTCTTCCTTGGTGATCTCCTCTGGGTTCTTAATAGCCAGGCCTTTTGGGCTAGAGAACAGCTGTCAGCAGCTGGAAGGAGGAGCTCTGCTTGTCTCAAGATACTCCAGGGCATCTTAGCAACAAAAATATGGAGAAATAGATGGAGGGTTGCAAAGCAATGTCTTCAAGGGAAGCACAGAAAATGTGGGGACTGAAAAAGAAAAGGGAGTAAGAATGACAGAATAATGGGAGAGCGGGTTGCCAGAGGAGAGAAAAGATGTGTGAAGTCGAAAAGACTAGGTGAAGAGACAAGGGGGGCATTCAGGAAGCAGAGTGCACGTGTGTATAAGAGCAGGACTGTGCTGGGCACAGAAGGTGCTGTTACTAGCAGGCCTGGGACTGCGTCTGGGAGAGGAGCTGCGTGTAGGAGAAGCATGGTGGTGTGTGTGTAACTGTGGAAGGGAGGCTGCTCTGAAAGCTCGGGTGTGTACAGAGCAGGGCAGGCTTCAGAGGGTCTCTGTGAGGTGACTGGGATCTGGGTTCCTGCAGCACTGAGCCCTGGAGGGTGTTATTTATAGCAGCAACCACTGAGGCAGGAAAAGTTTGCTCAAGCTGTCATTTGTGTGAGCCGGAGCTGGAGTCTAGCTTTCCCTCCCTCCTGCTCTTGCTTTCTTCAGATTTTCACTGTAATTAGCAAGCTTTACATGAGCCGGGTCAAGGCTGGCAGCTTTCTTTAGAAGACTGTTCTCCAGGCAGGAATAAGGAAAGATTTTTTTTTTTTTTTTTTTCCCCTTCTGGAAATACTTAGCCTGATCACTTGTTTTATTTCAAGGGCTATTCTCATGCACTGAGGTGGAAGCCACGGGATGGGAGGGGCAGAACCACGTTTCTTCTGAAGTTGCAGCAGCGGAAGCCAGCATCTGGACATTCAGAGTTAGGCTTTAAACTTTGAGCTCAGGAGCGATAGAAAAATCTTTTTAAGATTCTAATCTGTACTAATTTGGGTTTGTCTAGGATAAGAAAAGCATGTTAGTCAATACAAAGCTGTTCTACTGTTGTTTACCTTGAAAGCCTGTTTCCTTTAAAATCTGAAAAGCTTCCTTCTGAGTACCCAAAGTGATGGACTAAGAACAGCGGAGGGTCAGTGTACAGATACAGGTGGTTAATATCTGTGTTTCTCTGACAGGCGGTGGCAATGCTCTGTTGTCACATGCTGTAAAGCCTCTTACAGTGTGTATATGTAAGCGATATCATCCCAGTCAAGGAAATTTCCAAGCTGAAATTCGCAGTTCTCTGCTATAGGATTTTTGCAAATAGGATGTTATGTTTATACTATGTGGGGTGTGCATTAAAGGTGGTTGCTGCTGTGCTGATGCTTGTGTTGGTAAAAATACCTACCTGTGCATGTGTTCATTGAGCAACACACGCATCCTTTACCACACAAAGCTTGTTACTTTGGTGTTTGATCTCCGCTTCATTAATGCCCCAGGGAAACATTCAAGTGAAAGTGGATATGCACCATGATATGGGCATGTGGCCTGGGTTTATGCCAGGAGAAGCCCTCCTCTGGAAAGCAGCAGTCCTCTGGATGTTATATTATTAGACTTCACAAGACTTACGTGGAAAAAAATGGATTCAGGCTGTTGTGCTTTTTTGAGGTTACTTCTGTGAAGCCAGAGTTATACTGCAGAGGGGTAATGATGACAATGTAGAGTTAGGTTTCTAGATAGGATGCCATGAATATTGCTTTAGGTTCTCTTTTATTAAATATGTTTGCAAGAATAACTGATACTCCTGCTTGCAGTGTGTCCCGAAGTTAGATTAAATTTCAGAGAAGGCTCTAAGAAATGCCATGCTCTAAGAAATCCAGAGTTGTGGGCAAGAAATAGAAGAGTTTCTGTTTAATAAGGTGCAAGGCTGATGGAGGGATAAGCTGTTGGAAGTGGGAACCTGGGAAGGTTTGGGGAGCAATGGGGGAGGGCAGATGTGCATCTGCAACAAAATACAGATGTATTTTTTGAGAAATCACAGCACTTGAATATTCCCTGTTTGAAATACTGCTGCAGAATGAGGTGGGCTCCTGGAATAGTGTGTTGGTGTCTGTCTACTGGGAGTTTGATTTGAACATTGGAAGAAAATGGATTAGGGATTGGGGGAGACTGGTAGGAGAGGTGGGCTTCTAAGACTTGATGGTTTTGGAGCAACCTGTTAAATGGCAGTTGCGAAATAGGTTAACTGCATTTCTAGGACTGTTCGTGGGAGTGGAGATATAACGGGAGAACATTTGGCAAAGGGCAATTTGTTGCAAGTTAGAAGCGATCCTTAGTGGTGAATGACATGGAAAAACAGTGACAGTTTAATTGAGTCATTTCCAATAACCTAGAGAGAGTTCTTAAATTCAGATCTCATCCTGGGTGATTTAAGGACGTGACACAATACGCATGGCCTTTGGGGTGTATGACCTCCATGTCCCAATGTTTGCAGTCTGATTTCTTAGGAATGTAAGATACAGGCATGTCCTTGCCCCAAGTAACAAATATGAGGCAGAAGTGGCAATCTGAACCCAAGTAGAGGCACAAGATCAGCAGATGCATTTTAATGCAAATGTAAAAGAGACCAGAGAAGCAACAGGGGCCAAATATTTGATTAGAAACAGGGCTGTCAGCCCAGGGTTCTATGATCAGGGACATGATTGAGGGAAATGGCTGAAATAAACAGACAGCACCAGTAAAATGAGAACAGATTGTATCTGAGTTAAGGTTTAGACTGTTTGAAGCCAATTTCCAATGTAGTTGAGCCTGGCAGTTTCACAGAGTTGGCATCCACATTTAATAATTACAAATTGTATTAACAAAAGGTGCGTTAGGGTTTAGTTTACCAAAGAGCTTGCTACATTGCAGTGATTCTCAGCATTTTTGACTTGGAACCAGGCACAGACCTGCCTAATGACTTAGTAATGGCATGTGAGGAAAGGAAAAATCACAGAGTAAGTTGGGAAGCACAAAAAGAAGCGTGATCTGTGAACAGGGGGTTGCGGTGTGGAGTGAGGAACTAAAGGCCCTGAAATTTTTCATGTGCCCCTGTTAGTCCTGATTATATCCCCTTCAGTGCTGGGGGGGAGGGAGAAGAGGCACTGTTTAATTCCTTAGCACCTTCCCCATCCAGAGACACCTTCCCTTCCTGTATCAAGCTGTCTTTGGATGTGAACAGAGTCAGCGTTTCCTCTTTCTGTCCTGGCACTTGCACGTGGAGGAAACTGCTCCACAGTAATTCCCGTCACGAACGGGTGTGCTTCTGCTCGCCAGCACGCTTTTTGGGGAGGGGAGCAGGGAAGGACTGCCAAGGAGTGGTGGTGACCGCACAGTTTTCCCGAGTTTGGCACTGATTTTCTGTTCTCCCACTTCTTTCGCTCTTCTCGTATTGGCAGCAGTGGTCCCTTTAGCTCCCGTAGAATGACTGGTGGCTTTCCCTGCATGTGACTCATCCTCTAGGGAATTCCTGAAGCAATGAGTCAAGTTATTGGGAAAACTGTTTGCCCACTAGCATAAACTAGGAAGCCAGGGAGCCTGCCTATGGTATCGTAGAGAGGCAATTACTTTTCAGCGTGACTGGGATTGTCCTCTCTGTTTCTAAAGGCAGGTCACTTCAAGAATAGCTGTAGCAGCCATACATCGCTGAATATATTTATTTTCACCTTGAAATATGCTGCTCCTGATTTTTTTTTTCCTGTTTTTTTAAGGTGGCTGATCTGATAAGCATTCCAGGGTGGAGTAAAACTGACAGATTTGAATTTGCCAGTATTGTAGTGAAAAATAGCTTGCCTAAAGAAATGAGGCTGTCAGATTGGCACCAGTCAGCTACATCTGAAACACTCCTTTCGTAAGTACCATTTACCACTTCATTCTGCCCTGGCTGACTTAATCCAGCCCTTGTTATTTTTACTATGGATGAATTAACGGTTGTGTGGTTTACAACCATGAATTAACAAATTTTGAATATAGCCGTGGGATATTACAACAAAACCAAAGAACTTTGATCCCCAATAATTGTGCTCAGGAAGAATTAACTATTCTACCACATATGTGAGTGTGGGTTGACCAGGATTGTTTGCATTGCCTGCAGATAGGAGCCAGATTTGGGGTGCCCAGCTGCTCAGAATTTTTCAAATCGAGGTGCTTGCTGTATCTACAGACTTAGGTCAACTCATCCAAATGTTCTTTCCACGTTCTTTCCCTGCCCCATTCAAGACAAGCTTGTCTTGTCACTGGTTGCTGAGTATTAAACAGCAGATTTTATTACCCTGTAGAACAGTAAGTTCTAATTAAAATACAAAATTAGTTTCACTTTTTAATACATTTTTTTCCCCCTAGCAACTTGGACATTATTTTTGCTCAAGCTTGGAATCGTCAGAAAGCTCAGATTGTGGGCTTTGCTAGCACAAAATGTAGGTGGTTGCAGATATGTCGGCATTGATACAACGATTGGGTGTTGTTTTTTAACTAAATTAGTGTCAGCAGACTTGGATTGTGCTCCTTCTCCACTCCCAGGTTTTCAATAAAGTGGCTCATTTTAAGGTAAGTTTATCTGTCAACTTCTGTTGTTTCTTGACCAGTTATTCATGAAGACTTAATTTTCTGTAGTCTGACAAGTATGAAGCTTGGAGTTAAATTGCGCTCCTACTGAGGTCAAGGAGAAAAGCACTGATAATCTTGGAGCTCTAGGGTGAGGCTTTTTTCATCTTTCGGAACATTATTCTTCCTTTAATTTGGGCAGTTGAAATGTTTCACACCGATCACTGTCTTTTAT
This sequence comes from Athene cunicularia, assembly GCF_003259725.1. Taxonomy (NCBI): domain Eukaryota; kingdom Metazoa; phylum Chordata; class Aves; order Strigiformes; family Strigidae; genus Athene; species Athene cunicularia. The sequence goes on from NW_020799102.1 coordinate 247,240, forward strand.
ATTCTAAAATAAAAGTGCTCTTAAGAGGAGGATTGTGCTTACCCATTGCAGACTTCTTCCTTTGTCCCCATGGACAAATCCCAGCCTCTAGGCTATCCCACCTGGAAACAAAAAAGGGGAGGGAGACTTCAGATCCTGCTAGTTTGTTTTCCTGTTTATCTACCCATCTTGGCGCAACTAAGGCAGGTGGCACCTTGGCAGAGCTACCTGCTAAGTGCACTTGCTGGAAAAGGGCTCGTGAGAGGGGTGCTGAGTGTTCTGCCAGGATAGCTGTGTTCAGCCTGGGTGTCCTGACATGGGCGATGTTGGGGGAATCACCTCCCAGAGGGAACCATTGTGATCTACAGTGTCACTGGTTTGTAGGACCATGATGCCTGGGAACAGGCTCTGAACTGGTACCAGTTGATTAGAGGAGGAATATTTCAAAGTAGCGAATTTCTTTGGTTTTAATTCAGTGGATCCTTTATCCTCCTAACTGGTGGTTGTAAAGTTCTGAATAAGTGCTGTGAATAATAGTGGTTTTGTATCATTAACTCTACTTAGCACGTCTCCGTACTCTTGCACTAAATCCAATATTTTTTTCCTGAAAACACCACTGCTGTGGACAAATACATACCAAGCAGTTACATTGGTTGTTCTGGTGTCTTTTATAATAAAAAGTAATTGTTCAGAAAATGTATTCAGCTTTGCAAAGAACAGCTTTATTCCTGAAGGCAGCGATGCTATGGCTGGCCAGCCCTCCAGAAGCAAATGAGGCGCTGTCACAGGCTAAAGGTGAGAATTTTATCTGGTTTCCCCATTTGCCTGTGACTCCATTGAATAAAGGAAAATGGATGTTGCCAACTTACAGTGCATTTGTTGTTTTTTTCATAAATGATTATGTTCTCTCATGTTGTTGGACAGGGAAAAGGCACTAATCCTTGCAGTGGCAGAAAAATGCTTGAAAATTTGAACCCTTGGTGTGCAGACCCCCAAAATGAAATATTTTAAGGGTAGCGTTTCTTTAAAAATACTTGTGAATTTTGACCTCGGTTAATGGCTCAGACTACCTGGCATTACCTATACTACTGCTCAAAAGCAGGTGATATGTCAGCGTTGGGCCCTTTGTGGTGTGTTGTGCACAGCATTGTTCTATAGGAAAATAACCAGTTTGGAGCAAATAGCAAATCTGATACTAAATCTTCTGCGTTAGTAGAACGGTTTTGAGAGCTGATTTTTTTTTTTTTTTTTCTTGTGAGAGAAAAGAGGCCATTTAAGAAAAATTCTAAGAGGCTTTTGAAATTCGACAGTATAAATGGTAAGGCTGCGAGGTTCAAGAATGTAGCAGATGTTGTCTGTGTTTGAAGGTAGTGTGGGACTCATGAGAGCTATTTCTACCCAAGGCAAGAGGTGTTTGGAGTAAGGGACAAAGGGGATGGATTTATCAAGGAGCACATGATCTTAGAAGACATTAATGTGTTTATGCTGCCTGAGACAAAAGGGCTTTAAAGAAACATTAGGGAGGAATAAGCCGAAAGGGAGGTGGGCCAGTGTTGGGCCAACTGGCCAGTAGTCTGTTCTTGTTACTACCACCATATTGTGGCCATCACCATTGCACTTCCAAGGGTGTATTTATGCCAGCATTTATGATTTCAGCTGGTGGGATGTCCAGGTAAGTACTTGGCCCCTGGGTTTTGAAGGCCAGTTTGTACTCTGAGATGTATTTTGGCTATTTTTGTCAGTGGGCACTATTGTTCCAGATCTAACCTAATCATATTAGTTCTGTAATGATGACATTGTAGTGAGATGATTGTGGTGCAGTGGCCTTATCCTGGGGGAGCTGCAGCTGAAATGTGCTAAGCCACAGGAGGCTTTTTGAACCTTCCCTTTCTCAAACCCAAAGGCTTAGTCCCACTGCTCTGGCACTGTCTTTCATTTTGTTTCCTTCTCCTTGTAAAATGGGAGACTATAAAGGAGAATCTTAAAAGTAGGTGTGAAATTGGTATTCCAAAATTAAAGAACCCATTGATTTTTACCAGTGTTGTCTGGCTAGGCTTAATGGTCTGTGGCTTGGTTGTAAATATGGCTCTTAGATTTTACATTAATGCATACAATATTCTTTAAAATACAGATCTGTTCCCTTAATCATAGCCAGTCATGCTAGAACTATCCTCACAACCTTCTGGCAGCTGCTGTACCATCTCCCCTCAGGGAGGGAGCTTTTGCTGCAATTCCAGCAAACATCGCTTGCAGTAGAGACCACCTGCCACTTGCAAAAGGCAGCTCTGTCTTCGGAAGGGCTCATCTTCCTTTGGTGCTGTGTCACTTCTCCCCACCTTGTATTGTGAGCCTTTGTTCCACACTCTTTGTGTTGAGTAGGTATTCCTCCCTCTTGTAAGATGCTCCTAGATATTCCCAACCTGGAAGGGCACTTTTTTGAAGGTTTAGGTATTTTTTTTCTGTCCTACACAATTATTTCTGATGTTTTCTTGGTAATGGTTGTTATAGGTAAATTGTGCAGGAGATAGACAGCAGCAGACCTTGCAGTCTGGCTCATATTGCCCACTGGGTCCTGCAAGAGGTGCTGGAGGAGAGATAGGTTTGTATTTCTGCAGACACAGGCAAGTTATTGCCTCCTAGCCAGCTTCAGGATGTTTTGTATGGATGTAACCACATCCCCCCTTCTCCCTGCAAGGGAAGAACAATTCCCAGATTGTGAAGAACCAAGCTCAGAAACAGAAAGAGCTCCATTTAAGGCCCTTAAATATAGCTGGATGAGGACCAATGAAGTTTGATCCAAGTTCTAATTGATGATTTCCATCAAGTACAGTAGGCGCTTCTAGAAAGACATGCTTAATGGGAACAGGAGGTTTTGTAAGCTGCAGGGGTAGGGACCCAATCTGGAGTAGAAGGCCCATGTCCCACGTGGGCCATGCTTGTGAGGAAAGGATGGATATGGGGTTCAGGTAGGGGGTGACTTGATGGGGTTGGGACCCTATCTGGTGGTGAAGTGTGATTTCAGGGGGAGAGTTTGTATTTTATGAATCAGCAGAGGTTCAAGGGTCAGGAGCTGTATGGTTAAGCATGCCAAATGTTTTTTATTTGGTCATCCAAATTTGACAAACATACTTATTCTAAAATACTGTTGCTTTTTTAGTTTGCTTCAGCATAAACACTTTTTATATGTGCAAGAAGTATGGAGAGCTTCAATAGCTCTAATAAATAACTGCAGAAAGAAGAAATGCAGGTGTACCAGCAAGGGATAGAATGTGGGTCTGCTTGGTGATGGAGGTTGTGCTGTGCTGTGGAGGAGCACTTGGCATCTTGTGTGGTAGGAGGCAGAAAGCAGTTCTAGAGGACCCAGCTGGGTGGAGTTAATCTGGTGCTGTTCAGACACTGTCCTGGGCCTCCCTTGGGTGGCTCTTGAGGCTTACTGTGGAGATGCCCCAATTGTATTCCAGGGGAGCTCTAGCCAGGCTGCTGCACCCTCAGGACAGGTGTCTGGATACCTGGGCAGGGTGACCTGGTTGTGCTGTCAGGGGGAAGGGAAGGTGCCTCTGCTGTGGCAGCACAGGCAAGCGGAGGCACAGAAAACAACCCCCCAGGAAATGCTGCTGTTTGAGCCGCCGTGACACAAAGCTTGTTCTGTTTCAGTTTTCCAGATGGATTTTCCTAAGCAGCTCTAGCTCTGGATCTGTGCGAGCTGGCAGTCCTGGGCTGTGACTTCTCAGCAGGACAGAAGGTTGGGGCTGGGACATTCCCTGGGAACACGGTGGCACTTCATCCAGTACTGTGGGAGCGTGTCCCTGGGAAGGGCCAGTGTGCCAGCACATGTGGCTGGATTTCTGCGTGACAGCAAGGGGCTTTGTCTTGTAGTGACTCCTGCAACCATCTACAGAGCTGAGACCTAGAAATCTCCTTTTTTTTGGGCTTCCTGTAGCACTGAAGATGAAAGTCTTGTCTCTGGGCTTTGAACAGTTGTTATTTTGAGGCAGTTTGGGTGAATAATACTGTAGGACTTCAGAGTTGAGGCACAATTTGGGGAGACCAGCTGAAAGAGGGTGATGACAGATATGAAGCACAGATGAGATGGGATTGCTTTCTCATAACTGGGTCGCATGAAGTTGCAAGCAGGTCCCCATCTCAAGCTGGGAGCAAAGGTGGGTGATGAATCTATCGGGCTAGTAGGACTTACTCCTGCAAATGCCTCTGCACAGACATCGCCAGTGGTCTGTCAAAGTAAGAAGAAACTGTTGGCACTGGTGAATCCGATTTCACAGTGGTGTTGGCCTCCTATCTTTTGTTGGACAGAAATAGCAAGTTATGGTCTGAACTGCAGCAAGGTTGAGTGGGTCCCAGGAGGAGGTTTTTGGGTGATGGAGGGGGGGGATGCTGAGTGAGCCTGCAAGCCCTTTTTTGGATCCAGGGATGAGGCTTTGCAGGGGTTTTGTGTGTTGGGCTGTGTGGGTGCAAGTGCCTCGGGTATCTGTGTGATGCTGCAAGCTTAAAGCAAATCTGCTTGTGGATTTGGGTGGTGGGGAGTAGCTGATTGTCTCCCGGGGTGTTGGCGTGGTGTGGGTGGTCTCCTGTGGTGCAAGATCTACTCACAGTCCTTTTCCTTCAGCTATAGCTGTGGTCGGCTTATATTTACGTGTATACCTTCTTCTGAGGCTAATGTCAGATGTGATGGGATGTTGGATTAGACTAAATCTCCTAGGTTTAGCTGGAATGTTGTCTTGCTGTAGCATTTTTCTCCCTTGCTCTTTTCTCTAAGCCTTCCCCTACAGACAGCTAATTCTCCCCTTCCCCCACATCCTGTCATACCCCAGAGTATGTCACAAGGAATTAACGGCTGAAAAGGCCCGGGAGACTGCTCCTCTGGAACAGTCTCTCCTTTCTGTGACTGGGGTGGCCCCTCTCTGTGCCCCTTTTGTGTCCCATCCAATTCCCATCCCCCTGGCCATTCAGTACATGCCAGAGGAGAGACCAGCGGCCCTGAGCCTTTCCCAGCCCTGATGCCATCCGCTGCAGCCGAAGGGCTTCCCCTGCACAACTGGGACTCTGAGACAAGCCCGAACAGCTACTGCAGTGCTCTCGGTGCTGCCGGCTCCTCTGTGGCAAGAGGGAGGAGGTTTGTGCTGCTGCAATTGCTGCCGGAGAGCTTTCCTTCTCTCCTGTCTCTGTGCATCTCTGACAGCATCGCCTGCTCTCACTCCCAGTCCTCCTTCCCACAATTCACATACAATCTCCTCAGAATAGGGATGATGTCACTTCCTTCCAGAGAGTGCTGGGGGTGTGGAAGGGGGGAGTCACGACCCCTGTCTCGGTGGCTTTCAGCAGCCCTGATGAATAAATGAGGCTGCTGTCTTGGAAGGAGGGAGTTGCTCTGAAGATGATGCGGGGCTCTGTCGGCAGGCAGTCACCACACTGTCCTTCCCTCTGCCGGGTGGGAATTTCAATGGCTGCAAGAAGAGTTTGCTGCTCCTTCCTTCTCTTCTGATGTCTGTCTCTGTGGATATGCACTTTTCCTGAAATACCTTTACGGGAGAGAAGAAAGTACAGCAGCTGGACCACATGCCATGTAAGATTTCTGCTTCCATAGATCTTTCTCTGATCTGAGGGTGAAGGGCTCTGGACTTTTGGCACACAAAGCTTGTTCCCTGCATGTGCTTCCCCCTAATTTCAGGGTTGAGAGCTTGGGATTTCTTGTACTGGGGTTCAGGTTTCAAGGTCCTGGGAATTTTTCACTTTTTGCAGCAATTTTAGGGGCAGTGCAAGGGATTCTTGTTGCAAAACTAGGGTCAGTGGTCTCAGGACTGTTTGCACTCTGACCTTCTGCTTTCCTCACAGTTCCCCTGCTAGAGCATATCTTCATATTAAAATGTAGTTCCTGGGATGAAGCCAAAGAGTCCGCACACGGAGAGCTTTAGTGTGGGTTTTTTTTTGTGTGGGCTTTACAGTCTCGGGCCTTCTGTAATCTCCTTTCTTTCCCAATTGGGGGCAAGGCCCCAGCCCTCATGGTTTAGATTTTCAATAGACAGTTTTTGAGAATTAATTGAGACTCTTTCTGTGGTGCACCGGGAGCCTGGTAAGCATACAGCTAGGAGTGACAGTCCCCCAGTGAGTATTCTCGTGTGTGACAGTGAGTGACAGGCTGCTCTGCTCCATCCCCATCTGTTGCTGTGGATAAGAAATTCACATTAGATGTTTGCTGCTCTTGCCGATACCCTGCCTCTTAAACTGGCAGAGGGTGGTGAAAGCAGGCAGAGCACAACTGCTCGCGTCTGGAGAGGTGGAAGAGTTGTGGAAAGTGCGTTGGCGGGATGCAGCCGTAGGCCGAGGGATGCTGGGAACTGAGGTCTAGAGCTTGGCTGGGAGGTGCTGCGGTGGCCAGAGGCAGAGTGGATGAACGTGGAAAGTGTATCCACGTCCCCTGAGCAGGGTTAGAGATGTTCAGGATAGAAGCCCTTCGTTATGGGTGGTGTGTGGCAGGCAGGCAGGTTGTTCATGGCAAGGCTAGAAGGAGTTGCCAGATGGCCAGAGGAGTGAGCAGTTTGAAGGTAGAGCTGCAATGTACCCAGTGCTCTGATTATTATGTGCTAAGGAAGTGTGAATCCAAATGGTGTTGTAATTTCACATTTGCTTTGTTTGTGGAATAGAGTGTTTCCTTCACCCAAGTGAGTAACGGACTCGAAGTGTGTCAGCCTGTTAACTATGGAATCTCCCAGAAAGTGTGAAAGATTTGTGTAGGTTTTCAATACATGGTGACTCAAATGGGTAGGAAGGTCTAGTCCACTGGCCGTGGGTGTTGATACGGGGGGGAGACTCCTCTGTTTTGAGATGTTCTGCGTAGCAGGTAAGGGATGGGGTAACCACACCTGACTAGTGAGGAGGTTTAGTAGGACAAGGCCAGCTTTTGTTACTGCAGCAGTCAGTGCTGTGATGGTTTTGTGACCGACCGCAGCCTAACACTTATGTTACTTTTGAAGCTTCAAACTAGTTTGTATGTGATCATGTTGCTCCTTTTTTTTTTTTTTTTTACCCAGAGCACTAAATTCAGGACATCATATACAATCTTGATTAGTTTTTTTTCTTTTGCCTGGTGCATGAGGTATGGCAGATGATATTCCCTCTGAAACGCTGTTGGAAATCCTGATTACATTGTAAGTAACTAATGTGGATAGTTTGCTGTTATGCTCAGAGGCAACAATCAAATTGCCAGATTGGTACAAAGAGCAGTTATTACTTTGAAGATGGGGCTTTGGAGTGGCGTGGTCACTGCAGGTCGTGGATGGAGCGCTCTGGCTGCAGTGTGTGAACATGAATACTGGGAGGTTAGTGGGCTGGAATAGAAATGCTGTGACTTAGAACTGAGATGCATCAGTTGGGAGAACTTGGCACTCTGGAGATGGTGGCTTGGAGTGGAGAGGCACAGGCCAAGGTGCAGTGTCCCCCAGTCTGTGGTAGCACAGGAGGGTACTGGTAAGGAGTGGGATGGGGTTTAGGGCACGGAAGAGAGGGAGAGGACTGATTGCAGGGGGCAGACCACATAGACATGATTTCAGAAACCAAAGTTTGACAAAACCAAACAGGATGACATGGGTCGTGGTTGTAGAAGAAATGCAGGAGGGAGATGGGGTGTGCCGCTCTGATGCAGTGGACTTGGACTGGAGCTGGCTGGAGTATGTACAGCAGATCTGAAATGGTGTGGGAGAGCTGTGCTGGGAGGAGGTGTCTGGATAGCCCTGTGAAGTCTCGTGACTTATACCACTGCTGTTTCTTTTTTTAAAGGGTTTGTGAAGCTTTAAAAATAGGAGTACAAACAAAATGTGGGGAGGAACAGCCAGCTCCTCAATCTTTGACCTTTTAATTGTTAGTGCCTGTCAGGGCCAGTGTGAACACAAAGGAGATGTGGAGCTGGCAGGGTGCTTCTGTGCAAGTGATGCTCAAGTAAGAGATCTCCTAGGAGCTTGCTCCCTAGCTCTGAGTGCTTGCTGTTGGGAGCCAGTCAATAGCTTCCCCAGATGCTGCCACTAACTGCTAATGGGTATTTTGGCTTCCTGAGCCAAGTGAGGGAGGGAACAGTTGGACAACAAGAGAAGAGGCTGGCAGGAGGTGTGCCTGTGGAAGAACATGCTAATAAGGCCTTTCTGTAGAGTTGAGGCCCGTGTAACCTGTCCAAAACGCACCAAAACAGTGGCCGTTTGCCAACATGCAGCACTAACAGGATTCCAGGTAATCTTGTGAAGTGGAGCTGGTGATTATGTTCAGTGAGTTATGCACCAGCTTCACCTGATACTTCCCCCTCTTCAAAGTACATTCCTCTCCTGTCCTGCTAGAGCATGCCATGCCCCCTGGTGCTGGAAGGAAGAAGCTCTGTCATCTTTGGTGTAAAACCTGTAGCCCTCAGGTGCAGCCCTCTGGTGTGGGGTTCTCTGGAGGGGGTTGAAGGGGGTCAGCAGCATCTTTGAGTCTGTTCTTTTCCAGGAGGTGAGCGTCGTCCCTGCTGAACTTCCTCAGACCCGCTAGCCATGCCAGGGATTGTCGTGTTCCGCCGTCGCTGGTCTGTAGGCAGCGATGACCTGGTTTTGCCAGCCGTCTTCCTCTTCCTCCTGCATACCACCTGGTAAGTGAGAAAGGCAGAATGATGGTTTGTATTCTCCCATGAATTCTTTTTGCTATTCCTGTTTCTTGCAGCTGTAATTCTTCCTGCGCTTATACATGCGGCTGGAAGGCTTGTTTGGGGCATTTCTGACAGACACCAACATATTTACAGCTTCTGGTTCTTTGGAGAAGTTCTGTTCTCATTTCTAGTTCCAGTTCCAAAGAGAGCCTGACCAGAGCTCCCCACATCCTCCAGTGCTACCCAAGGTTGTCCACTGGAGTTTGGGGCTGTACAGGGGCTCAGGGAAAAACAATTGGAGTGGCAATCCCGTGGGATAATATGACTTGCCACAGATCATCAAATTGTTCTGACTGGGGTAGCAGGGCCTCTGGATGGCTTGTGGGGAGGAGATTTCTGGCCCAAATTCATATTAATTGTAAGTAGCTGCGGGGATGCTGAGGATCCTCAGTAGCTTTGAGGAGACCAGGTGTGGGATGTTACATGCAGCTTTCTTTGGCTTACTGCTGGTAACAAGCTGGTTTGTGACTGGCAGGTTTGTGATCCTCTCTGTGGTGCTCTTTGGGCTGGTGTACAACCCCAACGAGACCTGCTCGCTTAACCTGGTGGACCACGGCAGAGGCTACCTGGGCATCCTGCTCAGTTGTATGATCGCAGAGGTGGCAATCATCTGGCTCAGCATGCGAGGCAGTATCCTGTACACAGAGCCCCGGGACTCGATGCAGTATGTGCTCTATGTCAGACTGGGTAAGAGGCAGCGGCCTGAGGCCTCCTAATGACTCAGCCTCCACACTGCCATCTGCTAGCGCAGAAGACTTCTCTCCCCACACCCTGACAAACACACAGCTTCTGAAAGACATCCAGATGGCCACTTGTATGTGATATGCATCTGAATACATCACATATACTGCACCCTGTCATTGCTGTAAGACTCTCATGCAATGCCCCAAATATCTTTCTAGCAAACCTTTAACTTGTCATCCTCATTGCGATGCAGGTACATCCCTTTCCTCTAACAAAATATGCTCCCTTTCTGTCTCGCAACACAGATCTGCCAGTGAGATGCATCTACACCTCTCCCCCACCTTTTTTCCCCACGTTTTCCTACAATACAGGCATATGTCAGTGTAAATTGTGGGGGTTCTGACCCCGAGGCATGTGCGTGTCCTTGCCTGTCATAAGGACACTTATGTCTACACCCACCTGCTCTGAGACATGTACTTGACCTCTTGGCTCACGTGTGATGCATCTCTCCAGCAACCTGCACTTCAGTACTCCACCTTCAGGCAGATGTTGCTGTCCACTCCACCTGATAAATAGGTTTACCACCTGCTCACTGGTTGTGTCCTCTCTTAGAGTGCATATTTGTCTTCCTGAAAACATTTCCTTTCTCACTTACCCAGTAAGAACTAGACCAGAAAGGCGATTGTTCCTTGATCTCTCATTCAGGGCTTCCCTTTTAGCTTGTCTTCCCTTGTCTGTTACATTGTCTTCTGGGTACAGCATTTTTTTCTGTGTTGAGTGAAGATTTTAATAGGAAAAACCCTTTGGAGATGCAGAGTCAAGCTCATTTAAAACAAAGTTTCTCATGTTTTTGCTGCTCTGTTTTGTCTGGATTGTTTTCATGCAGAATTCGCTAAGGTACTGGTAACCTTGCTTGAAAGCTCTGTCTGGGAGACATTTCAGCCTTTTGAGTGCTAAGTGCAAATCATTAACATGAATAGCAAACAAATCTCTCTCTCCAGTTTCCCAGACACACTGCAGTCTCCCTAGGGAAGCACATAGTCTGACAGTTTGAGAAGCACCATGTTAAAACCAGACTAAATGGGGCAGGGGAAGTAGAGAGAATCCAAAGAGCCATTTTCCTACCCAAGAATTGTCCACTTTTCTTCCTTGTCTGCCTTAAACTATACGTGTGTTCAGAATCTGTATTTACACTGTATGTTGGGTCCTCTATATACTTGTTTCATGGGGCTTTTTACTTTTAATGGCTTCATGAGTTCTGATGATAGAAACAGGAGTGTGACCACTGTGTGGGCAAGGTCCATGTGACTGTCCCATTTTAAGCATTTGCTGTTTAGTGCAGATGAATCTGGGGAAAGAGTTCCAATAGGAACCCAGAAAAGTCTCATCTGTGCTACTGTAGCTCCTGTCTTGCAGCAGGTAATCTGAGGGGAGACAAGCCAAGGTAGGCAAAGCCTGGCTCGGTTTAAGAACATAGTTTGGGCTGATCAGGGACCAGGATCAGCCTGTTCCTTGCCCGCTGCTGGTGAAAGGTTTGCTGTGTGTCTCTTTGAACTGGTCTTTCCAGGCTTGTGAGAGTCTGTAGTGAGCCACTTACGGAAAGATACGGGGCCAACCTGTAGATAAGGTGGGTGGATGGTGAGGCGGCTAGGCTTGAACGTGGGTTTAGCCTCAGCTTCACCAAAGGCTTGCTGGGCATTACTAAACAAGCTATTTACCTGCTCCATACCTGCTTGGTCACATGTACTTTTGGGTTGTACTGTGTAGAGAAAGTGTGAGGATGGGCACTTCAGAGTTTTCCAACTTTTTTTGTTCTGGGGAGCCATTGTTAATCCCCAGTTTCTTGTTCATTACCAGGGTAATGTGCAAGACTGAGGAGCCAGTAAATGACTCCTTAAGGACCATGTCCTGGAAATTATTACTGGAAGGACTCCAAAGCGCAGAGGTACTGGGAACATTTGCTAAGTGTAGTAAGCAGAATTAATCCTTGATACACACTACTATTTATTTCATATCTGTTTGAGGTAGTTGAGACCTAGGTACTGTTACATGCTGATTCTGGCTACCTAAGGGAGCCTTTCCACTGTCCTGGATGGAAGGAAAGGTGATGATCTGATTCCCAGCTCTGATACAGCCAAGGGCACTGACAGCTCAGTGTGTGTGTGGTCCTCGTGTTATTTAGGAGTAGTTAGTGTTAAGAACACATTACATTTCTCTGTTCATTTCCTCAAATATCACCTTCCAAACCATTGGGGCCCAGTCCTGCAATCACTTATTCTGTGCAACTGTCCTGCTAAAGAGCCTGTCTTGGGGTTTCATCTCCAGAAGATGGGGAGAAGCAGTCGTTAATCCTTAGAGAGACGCTGCTACTATCCACTGTGTTCCTTTTGTTTCAGCTATCTTGGTGATTGAGTTTGTGTATGCTATTGTGGGCATCGTTTGGCTAACGCAGTACTACGCTTCCTGCAATGATATCACAGCAAAGAGTGTCACTTTGGGTACGTATTTGGAATGGGGTTTGTGTGCATTCCTGTGTACACGCAGACGTCCTCTTGCCTTGGAGAGTTTATTCATTCATGCATGTGGGGATTGAGTGTTGGAAGTGGATTGTAGCTCTAAATGTGGTGCTTGTTTTCCTGCGACATTATTGCTCAGAACAGTTGTTCTATTCATTTGTTTGTGCTGTCTGCGCTGAGGCAAGAATTCATGTTCCCATGGAAGGGTCTGGCTGGGGAGTCTGTAAGACCTGCTTCTCCTTCAGTTCAAAATGGCTTTACTGTTTTCTGGGAACTCCTTTTCAGCCTCAGCCAGTCTCCTGGGGGGAGTGATGCTAATGTCGCAGTCCACCTAGATACTTAGTATTTAACAGCTTTCCGCATGGACAGTCTCCTAAAACAGCTGCAAAAATCTAGCTGTGGTTTAGAAACCTTTCCAGAGGATTTCCTTTTGCTGCAGCTGGCTGCAAGAGTATTTGGGTAACTTCTTCTGCCCTGCAGCAATTGAGAGGTGGGTCTGATGCTTGTGGTGAAAAGCAGGAAGCGATGCTGCCAAGACTTACAGGCAGAGCACCCGACTTCTCTTTTCTTTGCAGGAATGGTGGTGTGCAACTGGGTTGTCATCCTGAGCGTCTGCATCACTGTCCTGTGCGTCTTCGACCCGACAGGCCGGACCTTTGTCAAACTGCGTGCCACGAAGCGCAGACAGCGCAACCTGAGGACATACAACCTGCGGTAAAGCAGTGTTTCTGGAAGGGTGCCCTGCTTTTTATTTTATTTTTTTAGTTCTTGACATTCTCCTTGCCTTGCTTCAGGGAGCATTCGGCTTCAGGCTTCCCTTTGGTGAGAGTGGTTTTGGGAGAATGCAGATCAGGCTGCACATGCTGGGTGTGGGCATCTGTAGCCAAAGGAGGAGAAGCAATGGGATACTTGGCTGGATTGTGCGTTAGTCACTGGATTTGTGGATCCTTATGAGCCCCTTGGGCCAGTGTTGACCACAACAACAGCTTGTTTTCCTGTCCTGTACCAGTGTTTTGCCTGGTAACAGTGAGGAAGTGCTTAATTTTGCTTAGGTTGAAGCAGCATCTTCTTCCAAAGCCTCTTTCTTCCTTTATTTCTGTTTTCAACATAAGACCTTTTGGCCTGAGGTTTCTTGCATTTGGTCTTGGCCAAGAAGCAATTTCTTTTGTGTTGGCAGTCACATCTTTTAATTAAGAATTGATTACATTTTTGAGCTACTCAGATGGGGGTATGAAAGCTTTTTTCACCAAGCAAGGCATTTTTCAGAAGTTTTTTTCCAGTAGCAGGACAACACAAACAGGCTTTGTTTTCTTAGGCAGTCTTGACATATGTAACTGTCAGCAAGGAATGTGGCTTTGTAGGACTTGAGGGCATTAGGTTTTGAATGCTAAAAAATGAGACTTTCAAAAATACTCTGCAGATTTTGCATTTCTCACAAAGAATGTATATTGAAGAGAGTGCTTTGAATACATGCTTTTCCAGTGTCTTGAAAGGGAATCCTTCAGGTGGTTGTCTTGAGGAAAAAACAGTTTTCTGAGGACCACGCAAGCAACTTTTGTTTGAGGGAGCTCAATGCAAGACATTCTTCTTACCCTTGCCAGTCTGTTAATAACACTAACCTTGAATATTTGGAGTTAGCACCCCGGTAGCCTAACGTATTCGATCACTGTGTGGTCATCAGGACATTCCCAGGGAGATGGGGGTGAGAGGTGGTGATGCTGCTGTGTATCTCGTACCCCACACTCCATGAAAGCTGGCTGGCTCAGCATGTTATTATTGGGAAACTGAGTGCCACAGATTGCAAAGTTTTTTGCCATAAAACTTAAATGTAAATCAAAACACAACACCCCCCCCCCCCAAATT
>NW_020799102.1:261014-275495 GCF_003259725.1 Athene cunicularia
CAAAACCCCCCCCCCCCCCAAATTATCTCCCCTGTGAGGAGTTCTGAGATCCCAGACAAGTGAGTGAAGGTATTTGTCCCTTGGGCCATGGCCAGGTTTTTCCCTCCGGGCCTGTAACATTTTCAGAGAGCTCCTGCCTCCTGTTTGCAGATTTCCACTCTAGAAAGGGAGTGTTAACAGATGTTAACAAGCAAAATGCTGTGGGCTATAATGTGAAAGGGAAACATAAAATTTTACTATGTGTTCGCTACCGAAGCAATTGTTTTCAAAGAATATGTTATGAAATTCTCTGCCTCTTTCTGGATTGTGGTGCTGTAAGATGCTGAGGGCCAACCATTCCTATTGAAATCCCTCAGTCTGCAGTGATATGTGCTTTCTGATGTACAGCAATAGTTTGACCTTTGTCTTACACTTAACCTGAGCCATATTTACTCTGTCTTAATTCATGGAAAAAACTTGATTTGTTTGTCACATTAAGGAGACATGTAAATTTGGTTTCTTTTTGTGGTATTCTGCTATAGCTCTTGGACTTTGTTACACAGTGGTTTTCCTTTACCAGTGGCATCGTGATGTGTGTGGGCTTTTCTTAGCTCTGCAAGAACATAAAATAAAACAACAAACCAAAAGGCTCAGCTAATTGCACGGAGGGTTTTTCTAAGAAACTTGCTTTAGAGCTCGTATTAAACATGTGGAAGTTGAGTGTTAGGAAGAAAGAATTTGGGAAAGGTTGGAGTGAAAATATTGTGGAGCACACTTGCTTGTTCAACCCCCGCGGTGAAGTTGTGAAGTTCTTTGCATTGCTGCCCAAGTTCTTTGGCATTTGGTGGAGCAAACTGAGTACTGCCAGCTCTGTCTTAGGACACTCATGTTCCTGTTCCTCTTTTGGAGTCTTCCTCAGGGGTTATGGATAGTTGTTTTAAAACGTTCAGGCACAAGTTGCTGGATTGCCCTGCAGGATCTGCTCCTTCTATTTCAGGCAAATACTCCTTTACCAGCATCTCTTTCAGGTGCAGCCCACTTTCTGGGCTTTTCCTGATGGGATCATTTGCCAGAAAATAAGAGGTCTTTTTTTGATTAGTCTTGACCTTTGTTGAGTTAGTCTGTGTTTGCATTTAAAAAAGACCCTGCATGAGAGGAGCCTTGGACTTGTAGGTAGGTAGCACAGTGCTCTGGCAAAGAATCATGCACTTTGATGCCACAGAGCCTGACTGTTGTTTGCAGGTGTGCCAGACAAAAATAAGAGACTGTCACCCAGCAAAATGTAGTAACTAGGACAAGCTCAGAACGGTGAAACGAACTCAGCTATAGTTAATTTTAAATAGGGTTGTCCAATTAGCTAATTTTGAAGCTGAAATTGAAATGTCATAAACCAAATGTGGGTTGAGCTAAACCTGCACTCAGCCTTTTTTAACCTTTTCTAAATTGAAAAAGAGCCTTTAGCTTGCTTTCTTTTTTTGATTAAAGTTATGCACCATACTTGAATAAACAGTGCAAATTGTTTCAGTTCTGAGACTGTATTGTGTTTAATAAATCTTTTTCCAAATAAGCTATTTACTGGAAAAAAATTGCACAGCTCCTCTCATACAAAACACTCAGGGTCTTTTGTACCATTCCCACCCCCTCGCCCTGAGGTACATTTTTCCTCCGGAGTGGTAGCACATCCCAGCACGTGATGCAGCTGCCAAGTTGCCAGTAGACACTCCTTGCATCCCAGAACCGGGTGCTCCTGAACATCTTGCTTCCAGCAGATAATCACAGAACAGCAGTAACTTCATTGTGTCCTGTCTGAATGTGGTGTCCATCGTGTAGATAAACACAGAGGCTGGATCCTGACCAGAACAGCTGGATTATAAATGATCTCCCTTGTCCTATAAAATAAGCTGAGTTTTTAATCTGTAGATGGTCTCCTTGTCTCTGCTAGATCAGGATAAATATAAGAATATGATTTAACACACGTTTTACCAGTGATAGCATAGGCTGTGTGACATTATACCAAATCCTACTATTTATGCCTGCCCTCATGTGCATACTCTACCCTTTATTTATAGACACCGCCTGGAAGAAGGGCAAGCCAGCAGCTGGACACGCAGACTCAAAGTTTTTCTTTGCTGCACACGGACAAAAGACTCTCAGTCGGTAGGTACCAGATATCCCCTGGCAGAGAGCGAGCGCTGGGTAGGGCTGATGATCCGCGGGACTCAGCAGAGCGTGGCAGTGCGAGGTTCCTGCTGTCAGCCCTGGGCAACGTCTGTCTCACTTCCCCGTGAGTGCTTGGTGAGATCTGGAGGTGCAAGGAGCCCAGTGAGCCTCGACAGTAGTGCATGCAAGGACTGGAAATACCTTCTAAGAAGCAACTTGCTGAGTTATCCTCAGAATGACCAGGCTTGAAATTTTGCTGCATGCAGGTGGTTCTTCCTTTAGCCCAAGTAGCCTGAATGAGCCCTTGTGTTTCTGCAGGAGGGTGCCTGGGTATTCTGTGCAGAAACAGGAGCTGGTGTTTCTCCCTATGTGCAGGTGTGACATCGCTGGGTAGGGCAGTTGTCAGAATTTCTAGTCTTAACCCTCTGGTTTTGAGTGTTGCAGCACTCTCTGAAGGTAAGGTTAGTAGCACTGAAAAGCAACATTGTTAAACTCTTCCTGAAGTTGTTCTTTACCTCGCTGTTACAGCGAACTGGGTTAAGTGAAGATGTCAGTGGAAGAAATACGCATTTTCACTATATTTAGGTTCAACATTTGATGGTGCTTCAGTTTCCCTTTACTATCCATTTTGCTTAGGCAATTTCTGTCTCACACTTAAGGAGAGAGACTTCTTTGAAAATGGGAAAATGTAAACCTGTCAGAATCAGAAAAAGGATACTTCTGGATTACTAACAGTCAAAAACTATGACTTAACTCAGAGATTCACGTGAAGATCATTGGTTTGAAGTTTTCACGTGCTACAGTTGAGCTTTTCCCTTGCTGTTATCAGCAGGTAAGGGTGATGGGCTTGATAATGCTTCCCCAGCCTGTTAGCAGCTTGTTCTTACTGGAAGCAGTAGGAGCAGTTTTGTGCTGTAGGTGCCATTCAGCAGGACTCTTGAGGACCTGTTGGAGAGCTGAGTACTAAGGTGGAAAATTTTGCTGATGACTTTTAGTTCTTTTAAGTCGGTCAGAATTATGAGTATTTAGGAACTCTTGAAGGACCAAGCAGAACCAGGGAATTGTTATCAAAGAGAGAAGAAAGTCATAAAGGAAGACGAGGTGATGCATGTGCATCTGGAGAAACAATTTAAATTACTTGCATACGCTGGGCTCTGAATTAGTTACAACCTCTCAGGAAAAGAGCTAAGGAGTTATCAAGGACACTTCAGCAAGGACGTCAGTGTGCAGCAGTGGCCAAAAAATCAGAAAAGCGTTCAGCTTCAGTAGAAGGGCATAGAAAATGACAGGGAAATCACCAAGGGACTGACCACATCAGTGATGTCCTCACTAAATATAGCCTGGTGTTTGGTCTCCTAAAAGTTGCAGCAGAAAAAGGAGCATATTGGAGGGGGCTTGAACTTGTACAGAAAAGAAATGAGACTCTGATTTTTAACCTCAAAAGAAAAAGTAATAAGATGAAGAGCTGTGTGAAAATAAGTCAGGTGAAGGCTACCGGAACATTTGTTCATCACAGATGGCAACCAGTATGAATTAGATTAAAAGGGGTTGTTAAGTGCTGTGTAGTCATCTGTAGGGCGCAGTTTCCGAAGTGTGGAGGGCTGCAGGAATTGTCGTAGCCCTTTAGCAGAAATCCAGCCACGTGTGCTGGCACGCTGGCCCTCCCAGGGACATGCTCCCACAGTACTGGATGAAGTGCCACCGTGTTCCCAGGGAATGTCCCAGCCCCAACCTTCTGTCCTGCTGAGAAGTCACAGCCCAGGACTGCCAGCTCGCACAGATCCAGAGCTAGAGCTGCTTAGGAAAATCCATCTGGAAAACTGAAACAGAACAAGCTTTGTGTCACGGCGGCTCAAACAGCAGCATTTCCTGGGGGGTTGTTTTCTGTGCCTCCGCTTGCCTGTGCTGCCACAGCAGAGGCACCTTCCCTTCCCCCTGACAGCACAACCAGGTCACCCTGCCCAGGTATCCAGACACCTGTCCTGAGGGTGCAGCAGCCTGGCTGGAGAGCCCTGACAGGCATCTGAATGGCCTGGTTTCTGAAGAACTCTATTTTATTCAGGAATGCAAAATATTTCACTTTGTCAAGCTTTTTTTAACAAACTTTTCATTCTGCAGTGACTGTTTCTACTTCATTTTTTTTTTTTTTAGTTCAGGATAAAAGCAGATACCAGAATCTTCAAATTCCTTGTGCTATTGAATTCCCATTTTACATTCAGCTTGAGTACTTCCCAGGCTCTTTTCTTTGCAGAAACAAGCCCTGACTCTTTGTATCCTGGCATGACAGCGTGCGGAATGAATGTGTATGTAATGGATCAGAAATTAATCCGTTGCTGTCTCTCCCAGTATTCATGGAAAAAATGTTCTAGCAAAGGATCTCTGGGCTGAAAAATAGTTCTGCTGAGGGGACATGGCATCGGGGCAAGAATCCATTCAGATGGGTCTGTAGTGAAGTCTGAAGTGCGAAGTCTCCATTTTTTCCAGGGTTTGTAGCAGAACACTACACATCAATCCTAGAATATAACATCAGCTTCTCCAGCAAAAACTCTTCCTTCAGAATAGATGTGTTGGACTTCCATTATGGCCTTTTACTTTGGTCAGAGTTTTAAGGCGTGTTGCAGTCCCTTTGGGTTAATGGGTGTTCATCATATTTTACTTCAAGGCTGTTTGCGTTTCTCCTGTGCTTATAGGAACTGTGCTAAGATTTATGGGGTCAGTACTTCAAGGATACTGCGGTTGTAGTGTTGGAGAGGTTAATGCCAGTCCATTTGCTCTTCAAAGGCACGGCTGGTATGGAAAGCTGCACAGCTGGCACCTGAAGCCCTGTTCTTAATGGTGATTTAACTTGCTTTTGTAGGCAAGTGAAAAATGACAGAAAGTAATCTTGCACTCCAGGAGCCTGTCAGAGATGAAAGAATGTAGGTCACTTCCTGCAAGACTGCTAGGGAGAGAAGGGATTTACTTTCTGGTCAGTGAAGTAGAGTGATCCTGTCCCAAAACCCAGGTTTTCTTCAAGTGCACAGCTCGGGCTTTCTACAAAAAGGACTGCAGTTGCGTGGCTTTACATGCCGAGTAAAGAATGCGATGAAAATGTAGGCTAAAAAGTTCAGGATGAGGCGATGACAGACCTTGGTAGGAAAGGAGTCAAAATACTGACCGCTGGTGTACTGCAGCACTTGTTCAGTCCCGTGTTTTGTTGATCCACCCGCTGGGTCAGCGTTGTCTTTAAGCTTGCTGGTCTGAGCAATAGCCAGAGCACCATTGTCTCACAGTCCAGCCCATCCCCAACCTCCCAAATTATTCTCACTGAAGATCTTGAGGGTTTTTTTGTAGTACAGAGCAAAAGGGAACATAACGTTTCTCCTCAAAATATGTCACTCTGCTTCATAGCCTTTGCATGACCCTCTCAGGTCACTTCTACTTTTGCCCCTCCTGTGGTGTCTTCCCTTTTTAGGTTTGGTCACCTCCTCTTCTGGGAACTCTGAATTTAATGACTCAGATCTTCTTCCAGATTTTCCTTTTCAGGCCCTCGTTGCTTGGGTATAGTCCAAGATAAACCTGGAAAAGCCTGGTAATTTGGTCAGCTCCTTCATACCAGGAGCTGCCATGTGTAACAGCTGCTTGTTGTCATTAACTCCTTGAAATCATGTAGCAAAGAGCAGCTACAAGACTGTTCAGTGGCGGGATTCACAAGCTGTCACTTTATGATGTGCTTGGGGTGGGGAGGTCTGGGTTACGTACGGGCAAAACGATCCCAAGGCAGAGTTACAGGATTGAAGAGGCTGTTAAATAGGACAAAATCTGTGCGCTTTTTTTTCCCTGAATAGGCTTTGTTCAAATGGAATTGCTTTTTGAGGAGAAAGGATGACTCTGGGGTGACACTGGATTGGGATTTGCTTGGTTCTCATCTTACTTTCTCTGTGTATTTACAATGTAGAGATGAAAATGTTTCCTTTCTCTCTCTTCATGTGTGTTTTGATGTCGAGGTGGTCTGCTTGCCCACACATAAGTACCCAGCATAGTACAAATTCAGTCTCAGCTGAGGCCTCTGAGTGTGACTGTAAAATAAATAAGAGATATATTAATATGATTAGACCAGATATGGTGTTCCCTGAAGGAATCGCGTGGATGTTTTGGAGAGAGCGCTACAGAAATGAGGCCATTGCTGCCGCATTGGTTCTCCTTCTGTGTCCTGTTTTGAGGCTCCCCACACCCAAACTCCTCCTCCTAAACTCTTCTCTCCCTGGATTTTGCAGGACGCCTACTCTGAAATCGCCTACCTTTTTGCTGAGTTTTTCCGAGACCTTGACATCGTCCCATCTGACATCATCGCAGGCCTGGTTCTTCTGCGCCAACGGCAGCGGGCAAAGCGCAACGCTGTGCTGGATGAGGTGGGTGGAGGGGGCCTGTGGCTGCACCCAGAGGTGGTGGGCATCTTGTTTGGCCTCTGACTTACCTGCTGCTCTTGTGACTCGGTGTGGGAGAGCTGCATGACTCTGCCCACCTTGTTTCTGCTGTGTGATGGGCTATTGCCAGTCACTGAGCTGTCAAATAAAAATGCGAATGACTTTAGCAGCTTTTTCTGAGACTCTCAAAGGGCCCAACTGATACTGAATCAAGCTTGTGAAACCTGTCTTCTAGGCAGGTGATAAACACAGTTTTAGCTCTTGACCCCAAAGGGACAGCTGCCTTGAAGAAGGTGGTGGGTACTTGGAAGTGAATGGAAAGATGACTCCTCTGTAGGGATGTGGAGAAGACTCCAGCATCTGGGTAAAGCTGCAGGAGGAACTTCAGGGAAAAATTCCTGAATTCCCAAGCCGTTACTGGTGTTGAAACTTGGGGATTGTCAACCCAGTAGAAGATTATATATAGAAGGAAACCGGTTGGAATACCTGAAAGTATCTTATCCTGGGGTACATAGTGTTTTCTGTTTCTCAGGTGTAGATTTTGGTAGATTTTGGCTTGGTGTCACAGCGAATAATTTTTATGTATGTTTGTGACTTACAGGCAAACAATGACATTTTAGCTTTTCTGTCTGGAATGCCAGTGACCAGAAACACAAAGTATCTGGATCTGAAAAACGCGGTAAGTCACCGGACTGCGATCTTGCTAACTCACCACTCCTTCCCCATGTAGCCTGTTTTCTTTTCTCAATGGATTCTCTTACTCCTTTCTGCCCCTTTCTAGAATAATCAAATAAATTAAAGATTAGTACAACAGAATCTGGTAACAACACTTGCTCTCTGGAGGCTTTTTGCCTTCAGATCACTTGTTAAAGCTTTCTCTGTCTCTCTGTGGGAAGTGGTAGTATTTCCACTCTGATGCGGGCAGTCAGTGGGAGGTTTCTCCAAAGCCAGCGGTGTGAGTTGGGCACTGCATCCAGGAAGGGCCGTGCAGAGCTTCATCTGGAAGCACCAGCAGGCAGGGCTCCACCTTTGGAAGGGCAGGGAGCTGCCTGGAGTGAGATGGAGCCTTCCTCCCCAGGGCTGGTCATCGGCAGTTCTCAGGATGGGAAATGGCTGCGGTCTGTGTGATTTAAGCTTGGCTTTTCTCCTGGCATGCTGCTATTGCAGCCCTTCATTGGGCAAACTTCACTCCCCTCGATTAGATGATATTGCTGCAGGAGGGGCAAGACTGACCCCATCGCAGCATCTCTGATCAAGTGATTCTGTGAATAATCTGCTTATGGCTGTGCTGGACTCCGGTGTGTTTAACACCCTGCTTGTGTTCATCCTGTCTTCCCTTGGAGGAGTGTGTGTGGGGAGGGATGTCAGCAGAGCTTGTAGGAGACAGCACCGAGGTGTGTGGCCCTGGATGGGCTTTATGGTCTTCCCTGGGCATCTTATGGCCTGTGACTCTGGAAGCAGCATATTTAGAGAACTCATCTTCTTGGGATTTAAACTAGTTTCTCTTCTCCTCAGTTAGGGTAGGGTGGGACAAAAACCCACCTTCCTTTGCAGCAGGGTGTTTGATACACAGAGGAGAATTTCTCTAAAGCTAAATTCTCATTTTGTTAAACAGATAGCAGGGCCCTTCCACTCAGGAAAAATAGGTGGAGCTGTCCTGAGCTGTTCTTGGAAGGGGGAAAATCTTGCCCAGCATAACCAGTTTGCTCTCCTGCAGTCACCTGGGAGTGCTGATAGTGGTGCTGGGATAGAAGGCTGGCACTCAGGAAGAAGGGTGCATGTATCTTAACTGATGGAAATGGGGAAACAGTGGAAAAACTTGCTACCTAAAAGTGAATAAGGCCTTTAGTGAGTCTCCTGTCTCTTTCAGCAAGAGATGCAGCGGTACAAAGAGGTGTGTTACTACATGCTGTTTGCCCTGGCTGCCTATGGCTGGCCCATATACCTGATGAGGAAGCCCACATGTGGACTCTGTCGCCTGGCCAGATCCTGCTCGTGAGTGGCCATCCTGTCTATCACTGCCTTCTCTTATTCCCTTTTCCCTTCTGTTTTTCCCAGAATTAGGAATAGCCTTTCTTTCATCAGTTTGCTCTCCATCACCCCTCAATCTTTTCCTCTTCCTTTTCTCTTCTGCTTTTTTCCTCTTTTCCCTTCTCCATGTTTTTTTCTTTCTATCTCTCAGAAATTCTGTACCTTCATACTCCAACATCTTTCTCCTCAATCTCTTCCTTAGCTGCTTCTCTACTTATTTTGTGAAATAAACCAGACTGTCCTATGCTCTATTCTCTCTGCACTAAGGATCATGCCAGTCCTGTGCAGTTTGACCAGATAGCGGAGAGAACTCATCTGGCACAAGACTGCTTTCACACTAAGGCAAAATAGCCATCTTGGAGCTCAAAAATCAGATTTATTGGCAAGCCCAGATATGCAGGGAGTTGACATTTGGGTCTTTATTAAAGCATCATCGACAAGGCTTGGCCAGTTTGTGCTGTGTTCTCTATGACTAATTGGGTTTTTTTCTGTTGTGCTGTATAGTGCTCACCTCATGGTAGCAGTGCTGTAGTTCAGGGTTGCATTGTTTTAAGTGTTTGCTTTCAGCTGCCTTAGTGCTACCATCAGATTCTCTTTGGGGTTGAGCTTTTTGCACTTAAGCAGACAATTTCTGTACTGAACCCATTAGGAGGAATGTGCTTCCTTTTGAGTGCTTTTATTTGGGAGGTGTCTTGTAAGGGAAAGAAGGAAAAAATGTGCACTTCTGGTTTTGTTTTGGGATGATTCTAGACCTGTTTTTCGTTATAAATAGATCTGGAACAGGGGAAATGCTAGCTGCTTTCTGTGCTGGAGCAGTGTAGGACTGTGCTGTGAAGCATAGTATCCCTTGAGGAGAGATCCCAGCCCCACCGTCCATTGATCCTTTGGGGACCGGTTGCACTGTAGCGCGCTCTGGTGCTCAGAAGGAAAACTGCATCTGATCCCAGTGCCCCTTTTCGATGCCGAAACACGAATTGTGTGCTGTTTTGTGTAAGAGCTCCTACAAAGCGCAGGAAATCACTGCTGTTGAGATGAGGCCAGTGTGGCATGCAGGGTCTCCTTTTCTTATCTCTAGGCATTCTACTCTAAAGCCAGTCTCTTCCACGTTCCTCTTAGAGCTATTTTTTTCTTTTGCAGATGTTGCTGTCTCTGTCCCTCGCGTCCCCGCTATGCACCCAGTGTCACCATTGAAGAGGATAATTGCTGTGGCTGCAATGCCATCGCTATCCGGCGCCACTTCTTGGATGAGAATATGACCTCGGTGGACATTGTTTACACATCTTGCCATGATGCAGTAAGGAGAATCTGCAACCCCCTTCATATTTGGGCTGTGCTTCTAAGAGATTTACTAATGGGATTTACGTGCTTCCAGAGGTAGTGGTGCAGAGAAGGAAACTTAAACCTTTTCCTGACCCTAGAGCTTCCCATCCTCTCTCTCCATCAAGAAATTCTGCCACTTGGACAGAAATATTTGCTACTGCCAAAAAATCTGATCATTCTGGAGGAGTGCTTACCCATAAGGCCTAACCTGTCATGCTGCTCTGCCTCCTTTTCCCTGAGCAGGAGAATAATTAAACAGCAATGTCTCACCTGATTGTTACAGTAGTGGATCTTTTCCAGGTTTATGAAACACCTTTCTATGTGGCTGTGGACCATGATAAGAAGAAGGTGGTCATTAGCATACGAGGAACTCTGTCTCCAAAAGTAAGTGTGCTGTGCAGCGGCCTCACGTACCCTTGGCCAGCCTTCAGGAGAGTTTGAGGCCTTCCTGGCTCGCACTTGGTGTTTAACTGACCTGAAACACGATGACTGCTTTTCTTCCAGGATGCCCTGACTGACCTAACTGGGGATGCAGAGCGCCTTCCAGTCGAGGGTCACCATGGAACATGGCTGGGACACAAGGTATGTGAAAGAAAACAGCAACAAACCCCAGACAAAAACCCACCTTTTTTTTTTCTGATGTTTTGACTTTTTAATTATAGGCCCCCAAAAAAGTGGCCTTAATTGCTTGAGGTGCTTTTCAGAACAATGTTACATAATTGCAGTGAAACGGCTTCGAGATGTTAAAATGGAATCCTTAGTGTAACGGTTAAAATTGCTATGTCTGTAATTAAAAACCCACATACAATTAGTAAAAAAACAAACTGAAAAAGGCATCTGTGGAGACATAGAACAAAATTATTGGAGCCATTCAAATTATTTTTCCTTCCAACTGACCTTTTCAGAATTTGCAGTCAAACCCTGAGAATGTGTTTAAAATTCTGTTGCAACGGGATGGGCATTGAACCTCATAAAAGGATACTGGCAAGACTTGCATCTGTGTAATTAGGCTGATGCTATGTGCCTGTGTTAGTGATCAGGACTGGGCTGGCTAAATCAATTTGCTCTAGAGCTGACCTGTGCCCCAGTCCAGCAAAGTAGTGGCACACATGCTGAGTTTTAAGATTATCAGGAATTTGGCAGCCTCTCAAGATGCGGTGCCAGACTTGGGAAAGAAAAATACAAACTGGAGGTTGTGCGTGTTGGAAGGAATGTAGCAATTGCTGCTGCTCAGAGGGACAGGATGTTGCTGATCATCTGGTCAGGGTCCCTTCAGGGCAGGATCTGGAACTTTTAATTCCTTGGGAGCCATGAGCAGGAGCTCCTGCTTTGTTCATGATGTCCTGCCTGAATGTCAAACCTCTTCTCTGGGCTTCAATGCTCTGCTTGAAGTAGAGTGTTAGTAGCTGGTAGGTAACTGCGTACTCAAATACTTGGCTGGGGCTGGGTCTGATAAAGAAGTGGTTATCCAAGAGTGCTGCTCGGATGCTCTGTGCTCTCCAAGTCTCCCGGAGTGGATCTTTGTGAAAATAGTGTCGGCTATTAGCTAATGGACATTTCCTTTCTTTCCCCCCCATATAAGAAAATTAATCAACCTGGTGATTACATAGGACATGTTATGGAAACATATATAGATAAAAATATCTATACAGAGAGATATATAGAGAGACACACTATATATAGATAAATGAGGTTATTTTGTCACATAACTGATATTTAGCTCTGAATCTTTACTGTTTAACATTTCTGAAGCATTACGTCTGCTGTCAGTAATAATGTCACTTGGCTTTGTACAAATTCATTTAGCCCAAAATGACTTTGCACAATTAGTGTGATCAACAGTTTGTACAGAGAAAGGAAGGTAAAAGGAAACCAAAGGGAAGCAAGGGGGTTTTGTTCTATTTTTAATGCACGGAAAAGCTATGAATAGATCCTTGGAGAAGTTTGCTTTTCTTTTGATCTTTATGTGAAAATATCTGTATGCCAGTGACTTATATGAAACATCATCAGATCATTCCCTTTGTTCTATACTGAGGTTTTATTTGGCCTTTTTTTTTTTTGATTGTTGCTAGTAGAGAAATATAGCTTTATCTTCAATTATCATTATTAATCTTCAGACAATAATGTACTGTTGATTCCTGAGGGAAACTAATGGAGATAATAGAATTTTTAAATGTCTGTCTCAATGCATTTTTAATGTCCAGTAGTCAACTTTAATACAAAAATAAATAAGTGTCTTGCTAACACATTTAATTTGGAGAAAAGTACTTGGCTATTCAGCAGCTTCCTGTAAGTTGTTTGATTTCTGTTACTTTTCTTGCTGGTTCTGTCCAGCAGGCTGGCTGTGGCCTGGTATCTCCACCTGCAGGTTTGCCTGTCCCTGTGCTGCACGTGGGGTTGATCAGACATCTGACAAATTAAAATGCTTCATGGTTACCTGAGCTGCCTTAAAGCCCCACCGGTACCACGGCTGAAAGTGTTTGATTGCTTGGGTTGCTGTGAATGCCACAGTTAAAATATATTAGCTATCTGAGCTATTTTGGGTCAAAAAACATAGCTGTAACTAAGATTTATGGGTTAGCATGCCAAAAAAAAAAAAAGGGGATTGTCAGAATTCAGAGGGGAAATTAACTGTGGGGGGAAAAAAAGAAATTAGCTTCACTACTTTTGAAATATACCCGACTGATTTTTTTTTTAACAAATTAATTTTAAAATATTCATTATTCAAGGACATGAATCCATACTTAATTCTCTTGAAGTTATATAGAACAAAACTACTAAAATGAAGATGTTATGGAGGTTTTTTCCTGGTGTTGAGCCAAGTGGGATGACAAGGAGTAGCTGCCCGCAGGAAGCCCTGAGAGCTTAGCTGTGAGAACACCTCTCACCAGTTTGATGGACCAGTCGGTAACAGCAATAACTTTCAAGCTCTTCTTTTTACCAGTAGAGCCCCTCTGTGGGTTTTCACACAACTGAAATATTGCAGAGCAGCTTTGTGCCTTCAAACTGCAAAGCAATACCAAATATTTTCCCTTCACTTTCCCTAGATCTTCAGTCTATTTTTGTATTTACATGTGAGGTTTGAAAATTAAGCACAGATTCCTTTGAAACTTATGAAAGTCTCCATTTTAATGGAGAGTCTAAATGTAACTTTGCAGTGATAGAAGTCTCATTCCATAATAAAACCACTGTCTATATTAGAATATACTTTAATTATCAAAAATATAGCTATAAGGCTGACTAACAGCCCATTAGTAATATCACCATGGATTTAGGTCACGCTTTTCAAAAATAGAATCCTAAATTCATGTTAGAAATTTATAGAAGTAGTCTGCTGTTCACCTCTCATTAGAGTTGGAAATGGAGACTCTTCTGAATGCAGTGGAAGCTGGCTAGCTGCTGAGAGATCTGAACATGGGCATGAAATACCTCGGCATCTGCTTTTTGATAATGATGGTGGCGGTACAGCTGTCCCATTTACAGGCTCAGCGTAATCACCTGCATTCTGCTCTTTCTCTTCAAGAGTCAGAGTGGTTTTGATAGCGTGTTTGATATTGAGGACTTTGAAAATTCCACATTTCTTTTCGCTTTTTGAGAGGGCCATTAATTCTTTTATGTCTCTGAGATTAAACAGTGTTCAATAATGTTCACTTTGTACTTAAACTGTTTTCAGGTAGGGGTGTAATGGAAAATAACAAAGGAGATGATCTTCCCTGGTTTTTGACCAGTGTGAATTATTTCACATCCGTAATCACCAAAATAGATTATTTTTGTTTACCCCTGTTCACCCTACATCACTGTTTTTCAGGCTTTGTGGTTCAGGCTTGCTTACTGCTGAATTAAACAGTAGTAATGGCATAACCAAAGATTTATGCAACAGACCAAATTCTAGGTGCTTATTTATAACATCAGCTGCATTTGTAATTATTAGAGGGAGAAACACTCTCCAGCTGCAGCCTCAGCAGATAGATGTTTAGAACCACACTATCAGCTTGTTTCCCATCTTCCAGCAGTTCTTAGCTTCTAGTGAATAAAAACATTTAATAATTTGTGATTAATGTCCTTTGACAGCTGAATCCCCTTAATAGTTGTTGCCTTCTCCAAGTCATCAATAATTCTTCCTATACAGATAAGTGCTGCTGCTTTTTCCCCTCCAGTAGTGTCTTGGTGTTTGTAATACAGATAAGTGCTGCTGCTTTTTCCCCTCCAGTAGTGTCTTGGTGTTTGTATTATTTTCCCTGTGAGCTTGTTAAGCTAGTTCATGCTTTCGTTCACAGATTTAAATGGACGAGTACAGTTTTGCTGTTAAGGCACTGACATGCAGAAAATCAGTTAGTTTCTCCACTCTACTGCAGGTCCCAGTGTCTGCTGAACTAAGAGATACACAGTCTTGTCTTTAAGAAGTAGGTTGTTTTGTGTTGGTTGGTGGTTTTTTTTTCCCTAGACTTTGCACTGTGAGCCCAGGAATAGGGCCTTTGAGTATTATCTTAATTTAAGAAATGTCATTACTTCCAAACAGTTTGTGGCTCTGGTAATCAGTGAGCCAAGACATCTACCTAATGAAGTCTATTCCTAAACGTGAAGT
>NW_020799102.1:275545-290479 GCF_003259725.1 Athene cunicularia
TTTCCCCCCCCCCCCCCCCCCCGGCAATGCTAAGGCAGGAAGTCCCATTTGGTGGCAATGCAGGACAGGGAGCATTAAAAACAAATCAACAGGAACTAAAATCCCATCTCTATGGAGATTCTGTTTGGAGACAGCAATGGGATGCCATGCTGACTGTGTGTGCACGTTCCTTGTGATAGAGCTATCAGAGAACCCAAGAGAGGTGTTACGAAGCAGCGTACCTTACTTTATGTCAGTAATAGCAGTCTGTCCCTGTTGGGGAGGGAACTTCTGAACTGTCTGATCCCTGCTGATAGCAAGCTGTCCTCTTCTTGTGCCCAGAGTGCCTTGGCCTGAACGGTGCCTATGGGGGAATTAGCAATAGCTTAAGGGAGAGAGAAAAGAGGGATAAAAGCCTCCCCAAAACTTGAGTGTTGTAGCAGTCAGCACTGAAGTGTCTGCCTTGTGATGGTTGGCAGATGTAGGGAGAGAGACATAGACATTGGACTTCTTTATATGGTGCTTTCTTCCTCTGTGCCCAAACAGTGAAAATTGATCTTAAGTGAGCTTTTACTCATGAGGAATTTTTCCTGATGTCCCATAGAGCTCAGTTGCTACCTGACTTGTAAGGATATGGTGACATTCGAAGCTCTACACATTGGTTGTCTCTGTGTGTGATAATAAGTATCATATCCTGGACTGTTTGAAGTTGGCTTTATGTATGGTGGGTCCAACTTCTAATTGATGAAAACCAGTGTAATTAGCTGGACGTGACCCACAAGGATGGAGAGAGCTTGTTTAATGTGAGATGGAGCAACTGGCTTGCATGTAGAAAATTAATTACTGTCTGAAGCTGAATTCTGAAGAATATCTGAAATATTCAGTGGCCAGAACAAATTCCATCCTAGGTCTGACCAAAGATTCGTTTAGCCCAGTATGTTGTTTCTGACAAGTTGTCAGCAACAGAAATTCAGGGGAAAAGTGTAACAAATAAGGTTCATAAAGTCTTAAATGTCCCCCAGCCTTCACCTCACTGACTGTAACAAGCATGATGGTGGCTTAGAGGTGGTTTTGAGAAGGAAGATGACATAAGGATTGATCTTCTATTCTTGTGGCCGGGTCTTCTGTTCTGTGTGTGCTTTTATCTTGCACAGAAGTCCAAGTGTAGCCACCACTGTGGAGAGTTGGATGCTGGATTCTTTCTCTCTATGTAAAGCCAACAGGACATTTGGCAAAACAAAACTGAAACTTTTCAAACATTGTCTTAGTGAACTTCTAGGTACTAAGCCACACCTAGCACTTTAGCCTCTAACAAGAACAGTCCAAAACATTAGAGAACAGTTTAGTCTCTGAATTACTTGGGTGGTGGCCAGCTGCTGAGAGTATCTGGTCTTGGACTACTATTCAAACTGCTACTGTTTTTCAGCCTGCAGAAGTGGTGGAATTAATGAAAGCAAGTCGTTTCTAGAACTGGGGAGACCTCAGGTGTGTGAGCCTGGCCTCAGATATTATCAGAAGGCTGTCAGATTTGAGGAGGAGCAAAAGGCTTGTGTTAAATCCTAAATAACTCAAACAGCTTGTGCATGTCTCCTTTTTCTTCCTACCTTTTTTCTTTTAGGGAAGACACAGTTGGTCAAACACTGACTGATGGAGATGTAGGAGAGAAATACCAGAAGGGAATGAATTCTAGCATCCCTTCAGAACAAGCATCAGTACAGGGCAGGAGTGTGCTGGGACTGCCACTGTGACTTAGAATAAACAGTGTAAATCAGAACTCTGCTTCCATTTCAAAATCTAAAATATTCTCCCCAGTTCCCATGGGCAGAGGAGCTGGTTAGCTGGAGTCTCATGTACAAGAAAGACTCATAGCTGGGGAAAGGGACAGATTTTTGAGGTTTGTGGACTTACTTTTCAGTCTGACTTCAATTTTGTGTTTTGCTTGTTTTTGTTTTCAGGGAAGAGGAACAAAACACTACGGCCTGATTGTGGTTGGCCATTCCCTGGGGGCTGGCACAGCTGCCATCCTGTCCTTCCTCTTGCGTCCACAGTACCCATCGCTGAAGTGCTTTGCCTATTCTCCCCCGGGTGGGCTGCTGAGGTAGGTGCTGGGGCAGGAGGAGCGGTGAGAAAGAGGGGTTGTAGTTATAGCTGGATCCTGTTGGTGATGCTCTGAGGAGCGGTAAAAGACAAGTCTCTGCCCTGAGAAGCATGAGAAAGATGAGAGGCAGTCTGTAGGAGCTGAGGGTTGTTGGCAGCTTTTGCTCTGTTATAGTTTTAGAGTTTACTTTATGATGGCAAGTGGCCACTGTCCCAGATATTCTGGTTTATGGCTTAGTTGTCTGTGGCTGTAGCTCTAATTTCACTCCGACTAGTGGGAAATGCAAACTGAGTGGATGAGGTGCAATTTCCTTATTCTCTGCACAATGCCAGTCTGTCCTCTCCCTATCTGCTGTGAAGAGAGGTACAAAAAGGGAGATATTTGACTGAACATAGATGTCTGCATCAGTTGGTCTAGTTGTTTGGACTCTTTTTGCAGCTGAGGAAGAAATTGGCACTTCTGGAGTGTGATTTCTGTCATTTTAACGCAGGTGCCTAAAATAGGTCAGAGGGATTATGCTTCTTGGGTGCCTGTTTCTCTTGGCTATAGGGGGAATCTGGGGTAGCTGCCTCAGACCTCTGAAGAGAGGGACAGTGAATTCCTCCCACTGTAAACTGGACCAGACCTGCTGGTTGTGGTGTTTACCTGGCAGCCCAACAAAAACATCCTACTAGATTTCAGTGAAGTGAGATGAGGTCTTTCTAGTGGTGACAGACATCATGGGGGCAATTGAAAGCAGCTATGGCTTATCAGAAGCTTCTTGTGATAGTTACTGCATCATGTTCCAGCATCTGCCAAGGGTTTTAAACCATCCTGCTAATGAATCTGGATACTGGCATGCCTTGTTATGATCGTAATCCCTGGTCTTCTGCAGCTGTAGAGAAGTTGTTCTGTAGAATGTTTCATGAGAATTTTATAGCTTTCTGCTCAGAGCTTCCACTCCTGAGATCCCTTGATAGCTCAAGTCACGCTGTACTGTTACCTCAGCTGTTTGAGAGTTCAGGGAGGTGCCTCTGACTGCCACACTTTTGTTGCACTGTGTGTCGTGCCCAGGATCATCTCTAGGTCAGCCTCTGCCTCTGGTAACTGGTTCAGAAGGTCTCTAGGAAGGCAGCTGATTGCAGAACCTTAATTTCCTCTTATCTCGCTACTCAGGTTGCTGCAGAAAGTGGCCATCTTAGTTCTACAGTGTCTTTATAACATAGTCTCAGGAGGATGCAATATCTTCCTTTCTGCTGACCTGGCTATTCCCAGACTATTGGAAAACAACCATGAGATATGGAGTTGGAGCACTTCCTTTTCCAAGTATATTCAGAGCACTATGCAGAGTAATGTTGCCTGGGGCATGGGATGTGAATATCAGGCTTTTCTTTATCAGGCTGAAAGTCCCAAAAGCCTGGAACAACTTGGGCTGTGGTTTGTATGACCCTGGTTCACTGTTTGGTAACCTCTCTGACACCAGTGGCAAATGGGGAACAAAGTGCAGTTTGCTGCTAGCAAAACACTGTTTGCTTCTTGGTCCTGTTTCTCTTCCAGTGAGGATGCCATGGAGTATTCAAAAGAGTTTGTGACTGCAGTCGTGCTTGGCAAAGATCTAGTGCCCAGGCAAGTTGAGAAGTGTCTGAATTTCTTGATGAGTGTCTGCTGTTCTTTACCAAAGTCACCTGTTTCCTATCAGAAACACCTAGATCATATCTGTCTCTAGTTTCCTCATTTACCTGTTCTTGTATGCTTCTTTCTTGTTGTTCTGGTTACCTGTATTGCTGCATCTTTTACCTGGACACCTAAATTGGTGTTTCAAACACCTTTTTTTCTAGGCATATCCCTCCTCATCTCACAGCTGCCTGTATGAAAGAGGAGAGTGAATAATCCTGCCTCTGTGATTATGCTCGTTGCAGTATCTGACATGTCAATGCCATCTTCCTGGTTGCCTGTGTTCTCTCGGACTTCTTGACACTCTGCCCTCAACTAGATATGCTCTCATCTCGTTTTGTACTGTTTGTCCCTGAATACCTGTTCCATATCATCTTGCATCTCCAAACCAGCTCCCTCATTTCTTGTGTCTTGGTATTTCTCACCCCTCATCATCTCCTGGGCCATGTTGAACTGTTGAACAGGGCGTCGGACTAGGAGCCAGACAACTTGGGTTTTACTTTTGCTTCTACCCTGTTGTGTGAGCTCAGATAAATGGTGACGTTTCTGTCTGTGCAATATAATGCATGTAGAATTCAGTGGAGGAAAAGTCCTACATGGTATTGAATACGCCTTTTGGTAACCTGTGTGGCAAAATCTTGTCCATCCTATAATCTGTTTGATGGCGTCCTATAGCTGTGACATCTTTCTCATTTATCTGTTCTGTGTCATCCTGTTCCTTGCTCACTTGTTTCTGTGATTGCATCATCTCCCTCATTATCTGTTCGTTGACCTCTCTCATATGTTTTCACTGATCTGATTCTGCTGTTATGTTTCATGCTTGTTGATTGTCATGATGTTTTTTCATGGCCTCTTAACCCTGGTTTAGTGGTCCCGGGTGATGGCACAACCCACCTCTGAAATGATCTGCATTATGGCATTGTTGCATTTATCTTTCGTAGCACAATTTCTTGTCCTTCTGTCCCTGTCCAGCTGCTGTAAACCCATCTTCCTCTTTTCCAGAATTGGTCTCTCTCAGCTGGAGGGATTTCGCCGGCAGCTTCTGGATGTTCTTCAGAGAAGTAACAAACCGAAGGTAAGAGTAAAGATTAAAACACCTCAAGGTGAGTCTCTGAGCGGTGATGGTAAACTTTTAGTGTCACATGGCAATCCTGCAGACTTTTCCTGCCCTCCAGGTCCCCTCAGGGCTGCTGTGATGATGGTTTGGGTAACCAGAGGAGCAATGGCAAGGGCTGGAAGGTGGCCAGAGAGGTCAGGGCAAAGGGCTGCCCTCTGTTTGCAGGCTGTGGGATGATTGTCTCCTGTGCTGTAGGTTCAACATCACAGGACTAAAATAACTAAGCAGGAGATTTTCTCATCTGAGCCTGTTTTAAAGTCTGTGTTCTGACTGTAGATTATTTTTTTTTTTTGGCCAGTAACAGTGCCAACAGGCTAGGAAGTACAACAGTCGTCTGTGTACAGTCACTGCTGTGTACTGTCGGGGTGGTGCTGTTCTAGGATAAGTGGTCTGTTAATGTTTTGGAGGTAGGTAGTGTGGAAAGTTCTTCTTTCCCAGGCTTCTTTACCATTGCAGAGATGGAAAAGACATAAGACATTAAGTTTTTAGGGGTGATATACTATGTAGAAGGAGAAAACTGAGCTTACATTTATTTTTCTTGATGGAATTCTATGGTTTTTATGTTTTGGCTTATGGAGTTTTTGGTGAATATGTTTTTTTAGGATTTCTTTTAGTGCATAAAGAAAGGCTTAAACAGAATTATGTTTATGTTGTATAGTCTTCTGCTTATTCTGATTCCATCTACCTTGTTTATCCTGGAATATAATAAGTTACCTGTTGGTGCTTGCTCTAGATCCTTAGCTCTACAAAAACCACCAGTAAAAAAAGGAAGGATGAGATGTTGCTACTAGTAAGGTTAAAACTGGGAAAGGAAGAAGCAGCTTTTCTGGGCAGGATTATCTCTATCTCTAGGTTTATTTAAGCAGTCAGGGCACAGGACCTGTTTTTGTCTTTTCTGGGGTTAGGCATTCCGTTTAAACCTACCTTGTGAGATGACTCTGCTTTTCTTTGCTGTTTTTTTCTCATTTCTCTTGTGTTGGACAGTGGCGAATCATCGTGGGTGCTACAAAGTGCATACCGAAGTCAGAGCTCCCTGAAGAGACAGAAGAAAATTCTGTAACGAGTAACCGGCTCTGGACCCACCCCAGTGATCTGACAATTGCTCTGTCGGCAAGCACCCCGCTCTACCCACCCGGCCGCATCATCCACGTGGTGCACAATCACCCTGCGGAGCAGTGCTGGTGAGTGTGCGCCGAGCTGCCAAGCCAGCCTGTGGGCAGGGGGAAAACTTTCTTTAGGAAGAAACTCCTCAAGACAAGAACTCATCTCTGAAGGAGGTGACTTTTTTTTTTTCCTGTTGTCTCACAGTGACTGTGCCTATGCAGTCAGAATAAAAATATAGTTGTCACTGGCTAACACAGACTTTTGGAGCAATGGCAGTGGCGTGTGTACTTTAATATCTTCTCCCTCTGTTTTTCCTACTGTTGCTTTTGCTGTCTCTGCAACCTGCTGTTTTCTTTTGCATGCCAAAATATTGGCCGGCTCTTTCATCCCTGACTCCCTGTTTTCCCCTCTGTTTGGATCCCAACTCCTCTTCCAGTTGCTGTGATCAAGAAGATCCCACTTATTTTGCGATCTGGGGTGACAATAAGGCATTTAATGAAGTGATCATCTCGCCGGCGATGTTACACGAACACCTCCCATACGTGGTCATGGAAGGGCTCAACAAGGTAACGCAGGGAATTAGGACTGGGGGTGGGGAGGGATCATTAAGTGCAGTAACATGGGCTGGGAAGACAGCCAGCTTTGGGCAGGAAAGGCTTGGCATTGTGGCACTGCTGAGGTGAGCTGTAAACACAAAATGGATTGAGGGGGTTGTGTATGAGCTGATCAGGTTGCTTGGTGCCAAGTCAAAGCTCTGTGCCTGTTGGAGAGCCAGGGAGGTACTTTTGGTGGGGTCTGCGTTTAGTAGCTTTGTTTCAAGAGCGCTTGGGTGCCCTAATAAAACAAGTGCCTTGTCCAGGGCCTTTAGATACACAGATGCAGAGATAGGTGTTTAAATACTTCAAACAGTATTTTAATAACAGTATTAAACAGAGGGAAGGAGGGAAGATGATTGTGCTGGGGGCCAGTTGTACACAGACTGTTAGAGTGGAATGTAATGAGGTCTAGAAATGGAATGTAGATCTCCATCCCAGTACAGAGTCCCAGACTAGGTTGTCTTTCCAAATTTAATGTCATAATAATGCAAGGTTGGGTGTTTGGTTCCTTTTTGCATAAGCTGCCCATTACAAACTGCAGCTCAGGTAAAACCTGAGCTGTGACACAAGTCCTCCATGCTGTGGCTGCAGTCCTGCTGTTAGTCTGAGGGGTGAGCTTATTTATAATGGCTGTAGAACAGGTCTCTGCTGCTAAGTTCTAGTTTCTACCCATCTCCTAGCACAGAGATTTAGCCAAGTCTCCTCTCCCCTCCTGGTCTGAAGGCTGCTTCTACCACCTCCCCTCCAGTCACCTCCCCAGCACTGGATTCCCAGCAGGGTATTCTGACAGGATGGAGTACATCAGAATTCATTGATATATAATCCTTTATCTGAAGACCTTGCCCTGTGCTTGCAGAAGGTGTTGGTAAGAAAAAGAGGCAAATCCAGCTGTTTGAAAGTCTGAGCTGAGAACAGCAAAGCTGCTATTGCTTCTAAAGTACTACTCTTTCTCTGCTTGCTTTGAATAGGTCTTGGAGAATTACAACAAGGGGAAAACAGCTTTACTTTCTGCAGCCAAAGTGATGGTGAGTCCTACAGAAGTGGATCTCACCCCAGAGTTAATCTTCCAGAGTCAGCCCTTGCCTAGTGGACCCTCAGTGCAGATCGGAACGGGAGCTGCAACAGTGGACAGAAGGAACAGCAGTACGAAGTAAGAATATTTGGTTTCTTTGGAGGATTGTTGGATCAAGGTGTGGGTCCTTCTCTTGGGGCGTTGTGATTCATGGTTGTGGAAAGGATAAATCCAAGGGCTGCCTTTATGGGACTTTTACTTATCTTTGCTAAGTCTTGTGTCATATTGGGGGGGAAAAGAATCCTTCATGCTGCCTGAGAGTCTGAGTGCAGCAAGGTAAGGAGAACCTAGAATTTGAGAGTATGGAAGAAAACTTCCTTTTCTCCTTATCCAGAAAAATGAGGTTTTCCTGTAAACAGTAAAGGCAAAGCTTGCTGTCTTGCAGCCAAATTTCTGTTTTCTTGTGTGATTCAGGTGCCCAAAGATAGCCTATATGGTGATCCTCAAAAGCTGAGAAGCAGTGAAAGCCATAAGCTTACTTACATTTAAAGCTGCTTTATAAAATGACACAAGTCACATCATAAACAGGACAATCTGGTAACGTGGATGTGGGTGAGGGGAGAGCAGCTGGTGTCCTGTTTGAGGGACAAGAGCAGGAAGCTCAGTCCAATGGAAAGCAGGCAAGGGGAAAAGGCATGTTCTGAGTGCTGAAAGGGATGGTTTTCTGAACACTAGAACATCACTGAGCACTGATATCAGTAGTCTGGCAAAGGCCAAAAAGTAGAGGAACATCAAGAAGGTGTACAAAGGAGCAGTTTGGAGAAGGGCTAGTTCTTTGTGGTGTAAACAGCTTTCCTGCAGGAGCAAATGGCAGAGAGACTCCTTGCAGACTTTCAGATAATATTTGAGTGAGTCACTGCAGGACCACAGACTTGAAAGACTTGAGAGAAGCAGAGAAAGTAAATATAAAAATGTGGGCAAAGACTTATGTCAAAGTTGGAACACATGACTTCCATCACAATTGCGTTTTGTAGGGCGAATTTGCAGACAAAGCAGGGAAGATGAGAGAAGGAAGATGGCTTGTAGTCAGAGACAGCAAATGGGAGTTGTGAGTGGAAACAGAAGACAGCATTGTGGCTGGGAGGGGATTATTTATTTGGAAGGGATGTGCTTCTGTGGAGATTTCAGGTAGAGAGATCCACCAAGAAGCTGTGTGTGTGGAAAGAGGCAGGGTGAGATGGTCTGTGCGGAGAGATGGGCAGCTGAATATCTTTGAGATAACATTAGTGAGATTTAAATTTAGAAGAAAGAAGACAGAAAATAATATGAAAATGATAAGGTTCTTGTCACAGAGAGTGTGAATGGTCAGGGACAGTGCAGGAGAGCTTAGAAACAGAACTGCAGCTGTGATGAAACAGCAGGAACAGGGATGGGCCCATGTTTGTGGAGGCTACAGTGAGACTGAGAAGATGAACTAGGTCAAGTGGTGGTTTCTGTGCCACAGCCAGCACAGACCCAAGGAGCTGCTTCCCTCTGAGCAGAGGGGGAGTTCTGAGGTATGAAAGGGAAGGAAATGAAAGAGAGGGCACAGAGGCTTAAGGGATGTGCTAGAGTGGAAACAGTTGTAGGATGGTTGTGTTTAAATTAAGGTTAGGGCCAACTTACTGTGTCAGACTCCCTCTTTTGGGGGTCTTGAATCCTGTTCTCAGATCACTATTACTCTACTGAAGTTACAAAAGAATCAAATATTGGCTAAACTTCTAAGCCTTTCCCTATACCAGGCTCTTTTCCCAGATATCTCCTTAAGTTCTTGTCTTTAGGGCTGTGGCTTTGGCTGCAGCTAATCCCAGGTTTTGTGTCTGGTGTGGGGAGCTCCTTCCCTGTGTCTGACACCTTCTTTCTAGAGGAACCTGCCTGAGCCTCTAAAGTCTTAGTGTCTTTCTAAAGATCTTTACTTGTCTTAAACTGAATAAATTGCTTTTCACCTATTTTAAAGTCTGTTACCTGAACTGGTCATGGGCAATCCTCTAAAAGCATCCTGGCATTTTTGTCAGGGGAATTGCCAGCATGCACAAGGAGGGGAAGGCATGAAACTGGAGTGGTTCCAGAGTGTGGGGGGGGGGAAAAAAGAGATAGTAGTAGGTTAACTGTAGGCTAGTCCTTCAACCTCTCTTGTGTCAATCCTCTCTTAATGCAGAGGTGTCTGGTGAGAGAGGGTTTGTCTGCATGTCTGGAAACTGCACTGTGGTTTTGGATACTTCAGTTAGAGGCAAGTTTCACTGGAAGCAGAACCATGGTCCTAAGTGAAAAGGGTGCTTGAGAGGGAAGACGTTTAGCCAGGAGAAAAGGGAGAAGGGCAAGAACCCGAGTTTGCAAAGGGAAGAAGCTATCTAATGTTTTCAGCTGGGAGGATGGAGAGATAGGAGGTTTCTCACAGTCATGGTTAGAGCAGCGTGCCCTCAGGGTGTAGGAGGAACTCTGTGCCCAGGACTCGGTTCCTCTGGCCTGCGGTGGTGTAGAGTGGTGCAGCCTCACATTCCCTGTTTCTCATTGCAGGAGCAAGTCCCATTCTGAAATCAGCTTGGAGGGGTTTTATGAGACAAAGCCACTTTCTCCTGTGCAGAAAGACCCTGTGGAGCTGCTTCTCCTGGATACAAAGGAACGTCTGTCTGTGGAGCTGCAGGACCGTCGTGCCCCTCTTGCGACCATGGAGAGCCTCTCGGACAATGAATCCATCTACAGTTTTGATTCCAGGCGCTCCTCTGGTTTTCGGAGCATCCGGGGCTCCCCCAGCCTCCATGCTGTCATGGAGAAGGATGAGACGCACTGCTTTTATATAGACCCTGCTATCCCTGAGGAAAACCCCTCCCTCAGCTCGCGGACAGAGCTGCTGGCTGCTGACAGCCTCTCCAAGCACTCCCAGGAGACTCAACCCCCTGACAATGTGCTCAACAGTGGGGGCACTACCCCCCAGCGCCGCTGCAGTGAGGAGGGGGCCAGCAGCGAGGGGGACCGTGTTTCCTTAGCCCCTCGTGAGGAGCTGTCCCTCCAGAATGGACGGCTCTCAGATGTTCCCAGTCCCCAAGTGCTGGAGTTTGCTGAGTTCATAGACAGCCTCTTTAATTTGGATAGCAAAAGCAGCTCCTTCCAGGACATCTACTGCATGATGGTGTCAGACAGCTCCAGTGACTTTGCAGAGATGCCCAAGTCTGTCAGTGATCAGGAGATCCTGTTGAGGGCACAATATGAACCCAACCTAGTCCCAAAGCCCCCGAGGTTGTTTGCAGGCTCAACAGATCCTTCGTCGGGCATCTCTGTCTCACCCTCTTTCCCCCTTAGTTCATCTGGAGAACTCATGGACATCACTCCCACAGGTGTAAGCAGCCAGGAGTGCCTGGCCACTGACAAAATCCGGACTTCCACCCCCTCTGGGCCCGTAACCAGCCCTGCCAAGCAGGACGACCTCATGATTTCAGCCCTCTAGTGCAGGGTAAAGGGGTGCAGCTCTGCGAGCTGATCCCGTAGGCTGGGTGCTGGGATAATACTTGGAGGAGAGGTGGTCATCGGGCAGTTGGGATCAGAGGAGACAGCTGGAAACGTTTGTTCTGGGGTGACGCAGTGGTGGCACGCTGGTGTCTGGAGGATGGATTGTGCTTGAGTCCCACACTTGCAGCTGAGAGCATCGGCGTTGCCTCACGAGGCCTGTTACGCTGAGAGGGGTCTGAGTTGCTAAAGGTAGATGCAAGTTCCCTACCTCAGCCTATCTCATTTCATTTCAGAGGCAAATTCCTTACCCCCGGGGCACCTGCTGAGTTGGGGAGTGAGACACCCTGCTTCAGGGAATCCTCTGGGGTGAAGTGCTGGATTCTCTGAAGCTTGAGGATCGGATAGACAGAAGCGAGGGGGCCAGGCCAGACCCCACCCCCTCAGTACTGTCAGTGGGGTTGGAAATGAGCGGATTGAGACTTTGGGCCCTATTGCACTACCATGTCGGATCTGGCCCAAGATCCAATTCGTCACACTTCCATGGGGAATGCTTTTGTAGGACACTCTCTCCTCTTTTAAAGCCATTGGGGCTGTGTTCTCCCCAAATGCAGTCTCCCCTTCCCTGGCCGGGCACAGCAAGAACGGGGCTGGCACTGTGTTTTCTCTCCCCTGAGTATTTCTGCGTTCAGTGACCACCAGGCTGCTTTCCAAGGGGGAAGGACACTGCTCTGAAGAGCGAAAGCCCTCAGCCATGTCCCTCCTTTGCCAGAAAGAGTTCTCTTGGATGTCACCGTCATCGCTTCTCAGTTCCCTGGACCACTCTGAGCTGGCGACGTTCCTGCAAGACTGACAGGATTCTCATCTCAGAGCTGCATGGATGGATCAACTTAAATTTAACAGGCTTCTCAACATCCAGTGTTATTTGCCAGGCCCTTGCAGAGCCTGGGAGTCTCCTGGGCTCTGCTAGGTCCTCACACCACCCATATGCGGTAATCGCAGACCAGTGCCAGCCTTTGTCATTGGGAGTTCAGGGAAAAGATGAACTTTTTACTAAGTATTGAAATCTCTTGTATGTTTACAGAGCTGCTAAGCTTTTTGGAAGGTATTTATTGAGCAAACAGGGAGGCTTTCCCTAAGCAAAAATCATGTTCATTCTTCCTGTGCTGTTCCCTCCGGGGACTGAGGGGAGAGAGGATGGGCAGGTAGGACTGCAAGTCCCCTGCTTTTAAAGCGCATCGGGGTCTGGAGGAAGCTCCGTGTGTCCCTTGCCCATCCTCCTCATTCGCCTCCCAGTTGCACAACACCACATTGTAAAGCTTGAGCAAGTTGCTACTAAAACTACCTGAGCACTGCTGTGCGGAGCCTCAGTGCCCAGAGGAGCCTGCCAGGCCTATCTAGACAGGCACTTTCCAATGATGGGAGCAGGAGAGAAACTACCTATCTCGAAAGTCAAACATACTGTGACCTGTAGAAGGCCTTTAATTGAGAAAACACCTTCATATCAAAGCTCAGCAGTTGCCAATCAGTCTCACTGGAAAAGAAATTCCTATTTTAACTTCCTGGCGATGTTATTGCCCTCCTTTCCCCTCCTTAGCTGCGATATTTCCATCGTGGGAGCATGCTGTGCTTCCCAGGAGCTTCGCTCATGACAAATCCCTCAGCTCCTCTTATCCCTCTAGTTGTGCTCCTGGAGTCGTTTCTGGAAGCCCCAGGCATGGCTCGGGGCTGTGCTGGCCTGGGTGCAGCACAAACGGAGCCATGAGTGCTATCAAACACCATCGAGTCAGAACAAGAGCACTTTATAGCCACTGTGCACTGAGATAAATTGACTGCAGGTGCATGGAAGCGAGCCGAACTTTGTGTCCAAGTGCCCATCTCCCACTTGGTAATTCAGTGTGGGGCACTGTATCCCCTGCCCCTTACAAACTACAGGGCCTTCCTAAGTGCAGGGGCTTTGTTAAATGGGCAGGAAAATACTGTCCCTGGGTTTAGGTTCCAAAGGTATAACCTTTTCTATACTGTCTTGAGTTGGACGGAAGAAGCCCCTCTGAATTCAAAGTAATTTGTAAAAGAAAAATGCTTTCTTTTGAGCAACAAAAAGTTACTTTTTTCTTTGTAGGTCCTTCAGAAAAGAGCAGTGTTGTTCCCCTTGCTGAGAGGTGGTATGGGTCAGGAGCTCAGATAGAACAGCTGTAAGTGCCATCAGATCATCCACTATTGCAGACCACAGGGTAAGGCTGAACAGCTGCACACACCCAAGAAACATTGAAAAGGTAGTGTCCAGGAATACGCACAATAAACTGGGTGATTTTGAGGGAAGAAGGGGAACTGTGGGGCAGGGAGGCTGAGGCTAGCAGGCTGGCTCAACTTCCTGATACAGACTGCTGACACATACTGATGGGGTGGGGAAAAGGAGTTTGTTTCTGCCTTTAATCCTTGGCAGAAGATGGGTAGTAATAACACTTAGCACTTAGGCAGAGCTTTATATCTGCAAAGCACTTTACAAATACTGATGACAGAATCATCTCTGTCCCTGGCAGTGAGGTATTAGGAGATGGGTATCTCTGAGACTAGGTGGAACTACTGGTGCCCTACCTGAGGATGGTGGGGAGGTGACTCAAGGTGAGGAAGGTGGATTAATCTCCATCTTAAGTTAAAATTGTTATTTCAGTAGCGACCTGATGATGTTTAACGGGTCGCAATATTGCACTAGAAAGTCACTTCTGACCTGAGTGTACCTCTGCTATGTTCTGGAAGACACAATTGTCATGTGTGACTTTCCTTCTCTGTGCCATTGGAACTGTGTCCCAGGGCACTGGGGGTTACCTTGCCCTGACCAGCTGTAGCAGGAAACAGCCTGGCATGCTGCATTTTTTTTTTTTTTTTTTTATGTGCTCTGTTATTAGAAGGAAGCTTCAGAAAATGCTCAGTTGTCCTCCCTTGACAAAACAGATCCAGCTTTTTCCGAGGGCTCACAGTCCCCTTACAAACTTGAACCACTGGAAGAAGTTTTAGATGGTGATGTATTAAACATACTGAAAGTAACTATGTCATTACCTAATTTGATGTTGAGATGAAAGTTCGTTCAAATGTTTAAATAAAATTACTTCTCTCTTTTAACAGAGATCAACAAAGAAATTATGAACTTGTTATCAAAATATGCTCACACTTTAAGGCAAGTTAACATTGTCCAATTTGTACAGCACCTTTCTAATTTCTCTAGATAAGGATCACTGTGGCTGCAGTTTAGACAGCACTGGAAAATATTGAACACAGATCTTGAAAGAAAAATGCTGTTTTCTGTTACAACAGAGAACTAATTTGGTCAGAAACTGAGCATTGATGGACAACACGTTTTTAAGAAAAGCATAAAAGCAGTTCTAAGTAGTGAGAAAGTTAATGGTGTTTGTATTGATTTTAACTACTGATTTTTTCAATTAAGTGAGAGAGCAGCGATGGATGCTTCTTATGTCCAAGAACTTGATGGAATCCTAAAGGAAGCGAGGACCATAGAAAACCACTTAAAGGAGAAAAGAGAGAGTCTGAAACAGAGATTCACCGTGATTGCAAATACTCTGCAAAGCTAAATAGAGCTTGTTAGATTGCAGAAATGCAGAGCAAAACTTGCAGTATATTTCATGAATTAAAATACAAACTATAATGAGTGCTATGATGCATGTTTCATAAATGGCTTATGTAAATGTTACTAGCAGTTCAGGAGACTTTCAACAACGTTAAGCAGCAACTTATGTTTTAAATAGATAGATACAATAGTAGGTAGTTAGTAAAAACCAGTACTAAATACTAGTAGAGATAGTTAGTAAAAACAATAGTAAATACCCATGTTAAATCCTATGACTCCAAGGGATACTACACATTAAAACATCTT